>NC_073692.1:192675842-192700842 GCF_029784155.1 Uranotaenia lowii | reverse complement strand
CAATGCGCTCAGCTTGACAGGTCTGCGCTTTTTCCATGGAGATTAAATGAGAGCAGGTATGTCGTGTGAACGTGTTGCGCTGCTTGTCGCCTCAGCCATCAGCCTTAGAGTTTTCCATATATTTTTCGAAAAACTGAACTTTTCGTTCGAACCCAAAAATAAGGGACTGTATCGAAAACTCTTTAGCAACATCTTTCTGTAAATAAAAATGAAATAAGTTTATTATTTAAATCTTTTCTATTTGTTTTATTGAAGATCAGTATGATTAGAAACAATATCATGGTTAACATAAGTCAAAAACTTATGTTCTAACGAAATGCCTTTCATCAGGTTCTGCACAGAAGCATTTATGCATTCGAATTCTTCAATGCTTCGAGAAACTTTCCCCTCCTTCCTAAAAATCCTCTTCTTAATCGCCCAGTATGGAGATCTGGAAAATTTGGTGGATTGACGTTTTTCTCGACGAATTGGATGTTATTGTCTGAAAGCCACTGCAATACAGGCTTGACGTAATGTGCAAATGCCAAATCCGGCCTGTAGAGAGGGGGATATTGATGCTTTTTATAGAGAGGCGGGAATGTTTTTTTCCACGCATTCATCTTTGTAAACTTAAGCATTTATTGTACCTTTTGTGAAGAAAACACTTGGCCGCAGACCACAGGTACAAATAACTTTCCATACTAGAGCCTTCTGCCCAAACTTTTCCATCGCAGTCGTGGAGTAGGCATCATCCACCTCCTCGTCCGTCGATTTCGTGTAGAATTGTGACCCGGGAAGCGTTCCTGAATCCTGTTTGACGTAGGTTTCGTCGTCCATTAAGATACAAATGTTGCTGGTGTCCAGAATCCGTTCGTAAAGTTTTCGTGCACGTGTTTTTACTTGAGATTGTTGCTCTACTGATTTCTTTGGTTTCCTTCCGCTTCTTGTACGTCCTTAAGGAGTTCCTGGCCTAGATTCCCTGAACATCTGAATGCTGGTTTTTAATTTTTTAGCCAGATCACGCGTTGATATCGATCGGTTACATTTGATATGAGTGACTACTTCACACGCTAAGAAAATTGTACATACTGTTTATGTAAAAAGTACATACTTAGAAGTTCGACAACTTTTACGTAGAAGTGAGTTTCAGATATTACATACTTTGTCAGTTCTTTGTGTTCTACAAAACCCTCTCTGTAGAAAGTACTGCAATTTCAGTAAATTTGTAGTTGACAGCGTTTTGCATCTCACTCGCACCACCAAGAGTCAGTCTATGATTTGCATCCCATTTGCGCGCTCATAACAACATTTGCAAAACTGCCCGGTGAATCTTTGCGAAAAGATCGAAAATTGTTCGCTCCTTCGGTAAGTTTAGAAACATTTATAACTGCTATATGTTTTTATAATTCTTCTCCATAATTTAAGGATAGTGGTTGGTTTCCTCTGAATCCAGAAGCGACATGAAACCGGACGATTCCACAATCTGATTTCAATAGTCCCAGCCGCAGTCAAGCGGAACAAAAAGGGTATGTACTTTTAATTATTTATTTTTTAACAATTTTGCTAACCATTTTTTGCTTCTACAGGGTTTCTAACTTCTCCG
Organism: Uranotaenia lowii; assembly: GCF_029784155.1. Classification (NCBI taxonomy): domain Eukaryota; kingdom Metazoa; phylum Arthropoda; class Insecta; order Diptera; family Culicidae; genus Uranotaenia; species Uranotaenia lowii. The sequence continues at coordinate 192,699,260 of NC_073692.1, read as the reverse complement.
GCCAGTCGGTTACTGAATCCCATAGAAATCCAGTCCCAAATTCTTGCCTAATGACACCAGCTCAAGGAACTGTCCCGAACTGGCCAATCAGCGTGTCTTCCAGTTTATCCACTAAAGTATGGCCAATTCAACAGGATCCCCAGCGAAAAACTGTTCAATGAACCAACGAAGACAGTTTGCTAAAACAAACAGTTGGCCCGGAAATGATGGAGGTGATATCCAATCGAAAAAAAATCACAAGGTCTATTATTATTATATAATATAGCTTTAAAATTATAATTGACGGAGAATAAATAGCATACTCAAAAAGAAATTGAATTTATTTTTGAAAGAAAATATCCCTGCTTCTTAATTCCAAATTAGAAACTTGATTTTTTCCTATTTTATGTGATTTTAACATACTTTTCAGTTCACAGAGCTCTACGTTCGTTTGCGTACTTTCTACATACTAGTATGTACCATAATGTATTACATTATTTTCCGTACCACCATTTTTACATACTGGTGGCTTCCTGCACTTACGGGTTGTTTTGACTTCTTTTTACATACTTTTGTGTAAGATTTTCTAAGGGTGTAGCATCGAACTGGGGCTGACTGGAACCAGGTTTTCTTCCGGATCGAGGCAGATCCTTCAAGGACGACTCGTTGCCATATTTGTCGATGATATTTTTCAAGGTTGTCTTGTGTACTTTGAACCGTTTTTCGATTTGGTTGTAGATAACACCCTTTTCAGTGCACCAAGTGTGCTGAAAATTGTAATGTAAAATGTAAATACTAAAATTCTGAAAAAAAATCTTCAAATATGGTTTGAAATATGAAAAATCGTCTAGAATTACTAAACCAAAATTGATTATTTTTGTACTTATACTGTACAGGCTTTGAGAACCTCATACATATATTTGGGTTACGCGTGTGTTGGAAGGGGAGGGTGGGCGCCTCACAGCAAAAAACTGTTGACGCTTTAGAAGTCGTCAGTCAGATCTATCGTCTTATATCTCAGTAGCTACTTTTTTACAAACTACACATTATTATATTACTTGAAATTTAAAAAAAAATACGACTGACTGCTAAGTTCGCATTGATTTTGCACGGTCATCTTTCATTTAACATAAATTTCACCAAATGAATATTGGCGTAAACTAGAAATTTTGAAACACAGTGTTGAGGCCATGAACATCTTTACGTGAGCACTGAGCTCACTGACGGTAGCTGACCGATCCAAAACACATTTGGGTATTTGGATGATGTTTTGGTCGACGGAGCAGATGAAGACCATAACCGTAATTTGAAAGCAGCCCTTCTACGTTTTAAAGAGTACGGTTTCACCAACTGTGCTGAAAAATGTTCCTTCAATTCGCAGCAGATAAAGTGTCTGGGACACTAGACTAAGTCGATTTGGGGTCATTTTTGAATTTCTCTAACCCTGGAATCTAAAAAGCTTCGTTTTGGTTCAAAACCCATCCTTGATTTTTTGCAGATTTTTCAAGTAACGTTTACATGAGTAAATTTGAACTTTTATGTTTGTATGGGAAAATTGAATATTTTGTACTGAAAAATCAATATCATTTCTGTCACTTTTGTGTAAATTGTTTTTCTGCCAATTTATGATTTGTTTAATGGAAATTTTCCGTTGAACAACTATTTCCAAGATCATAACTACGTATCTTATTAGGCAAAAAAGTAATTAGCTGTTTGAAGGGCTATGTTTTTTTTGGCATTGATAAACTATGAATTCAATTGACACCACTGCTGTGGCCTCGTGAAGGTTTCATGCGCAAAGAAGTAATAACCTCGCTATATAGGCACCCAGCAGTGATGTAAATTAAATTTATAGTTTATCAATGCCGAAAGGCGTGCCCCTATTAAACAACTAACTACTTTTGTGTCTAATAAGATACAAAATTAGGATCTACGACAAAATTGTTCAGCGAAAAAAATTCTTTAAAGAAATCATAAATTGGCACACCAACCTTTTACAGGCTCGGTTCCACATAAGAATCAAAAATGATATTGATTTTTCAGTACAAAATATTCAATTTTCCCAAACAAGCATAAAAGTTCAAATTCACGCATGTAAACGTTACTTAAAAATTCCGCAAAAAATCATGGATGAGTTTTGAACCAAAACGAAGCTTTTTAGACCCCAGGGGTTGAGAAATTCAAAAATGACCCCAAACCGACTCAGTCTATTGTGCATTCCAGATTGTCGGTTTTATTATTATTCTAGCCCCCGTTATTCTAGCTGTCGTTAAAAATCATAACATTTATTTTTTAAACAAACACATACAGGATCTCAGTGTAACTTGGTGTTTTCTCGAAGAGATTCCTTTTTCCTAACTCTAAGCGTACATCTTTTGAGGATATAATGGCTAGTATTTTACAAATGCTCAAACCACCAACCCACAGAAAGTATACTATGTATGCTTTGACTGGGATTCGATCTCATACCCGCTGGCTTAGAAGACTTGAAGGCTATCCTCTACGCCACGGGCTGCCGGACATAAATGTGTTTTCAAAGTAAAGTAGACTGGACAAGTATGACGGATGACCTTATACTCATACATAAAACCAAAATTGTTTTAAATTTTCTTTAGCTACACCCAAAATTCAGCCTCTGTGCCAATGGCGTGTAGTCAATTTCATAGCATCATTGGTACAAGAAGATAACGCGACCGGCACTGATTCGATTTGCGCCCACCGGCATTAAACTCCCAGCGCAACCGAATTGCGTATGTCTGAATGAAACAAAATAAAAACGTTTTCGCGTCCCTCCCCATCGCATCACAAGCCGAAGAAGGATGGAAATAAATACCGGCCAACACCAGGCAGCCAGCGAACCGAGCACTGCGCGTGTGAATGTAGCAAAAGCAACAACAAAAACATCCTTCTAATTCAATCAACCAGCAAACACGGCTAAGCTGTGCGTGTGTATGTAGCTAAAGCAACAACAAAAACATTCCTTCAATTTACCGGCAAACAATCATCGGCCAAGCTGCCCGGCTTTAGCAGCTGTGTATATGTAGCGTGTGTATGTAATAGCAGGCAGTAAGCAAAGCACAGTTCTCATTCAATGGGTTTCCCGTTCCTTCACTCCCGTTCCCTTTCCCGTTTCCATCTTAAGACAAAGGAATGCATTGAAAGGAGGCCAAACGCCGGGAAGCCGCCGTTGTACGTTTTTTGTGATTGATCGGTGGCAGAAAGCGTATGACAAATATACCTCATCCTGCATGAAGCTCGAATAGTATACTGGTTAGAATGTCGGACTGGCAAGACGATACAATTGGTGATGTGAGTTCGATTCTCACTACAGCGCTGTGGTTTTAATTTTTATTTTCTTGTTTCTGGGATGAATTATCCAATAGGAAGGAAATCCCATAAAATGATTTTCTTGTTTCGCTTGAATGTAGTGGTCATCATTTTGGTTGGGAGCCGAGTCCTTATGCCAGTTACGGTTTTTCAAACATACCGTCTTCGGCACAGTGCACATTTCAGCGCATTATCGGCACAGAGATTTGCTAAATAGGCATTGGATTTTTGCAACCTCTTCTATGGGTGTATCTTTACCTAAACTGTTTTTTTGTAGTTTGGAAAACGATTCGAACGTTGTTGACAAGTTTCAATAAAAATTGAAAAATCTGCTGAATTCGGATTGATTGGTTCGGGGTTTGTGTAAAAAATCGGAATCAAATGCCAAGCACTACCAAGTTTTAGTAGGTTTTGAAAAAAGCTGTAGGACTGCCCAGCCTGCAATTCTTACCCTTAATTTTCTCGTTTCAATTCCTTTTTGAATAGATTTCAATTGTCTCCGTTGCACCCCCTCCCCCCCCCCCCCTCCCTCCCCTTTAACCGGGCTGTTATCATGGGCAACCTATTAACTCAATTTTTAGTTTCTTGTTGGCTGTTTATCATAAACATTATTCTTAGAATTATCTGTCAATATCTTGACCTTAGAAAAATTGAGTTGTAGGCCGCTCTCCCCTTCCAGCCACCAGCCACCAAAAGAAGTTCTTATCTCTTTTTAATGAAAAATAATTCAAACTTTTCAAATTGTGTCAGAGTCTTTCGGTTCGTTTAAAATGTCATTATAGTTGTAATGATTAAGCATACATCAAGGTTATTCTATCGAAATCTATAAAATATAAAAACGTTTTTACGAATAAATCAGCTTATCGCTGCTAATTCTTATTGCGAAGGTTAAATTCAATTCGTGAAATTCACTAAATTCGGCTCGAAATAACCGACACATGAAATTTAAAAAAAAAATCGCAACCGCTTTAATGCCTATTGGTGGATTTGCGATTCGTGTTCGGCAAAAAAGTGATGTAACTGTGAAAGTGGACACAAAAGGCGGCAGCAAAATAAATATTTTGCCGGGTAATTGACAACGAGTGATCCTTCCGCTTTTTGCGTGCCCATCAAAACCATAAATGGTCGGCACGTGTGTGCTGCTGCTGGTGGCGCTATCTGGCGAAAGCACGCACTCTGAGCTGAGCCACACATCAGTGCATGTCCGACCCAATGATTTCCGCCCCGCTCCCAGTTCCTCCCTTTTCCAGACCGAGCAAACACGCGCGAATTGTTGCGAATTCAATAAAATCGGACCTCATCCCGATGTATGATGAAGGTATGAACACATAGATAGTGGGGAAAAAATGTCGTCGGTAGATGCGGAAGTGGATTCGGAAAAAAAGTCGAGTGCAGTCATTGTATTCATTTCCTTTTCCTGCTGGGCCGGACCGACGACCCAGACTTGGAAGGGTGCCGGGTTGCGCTGGACGGATGCTATGCTTTGCAACATTGATGGCCATTCAGATTTGCCGGAAGCAAGCTCCCCACTCAACATTTCCCACCCACGCAACCACCCAGGCCAGGAAGTCCTGATTTGGAGCTGATTTTTAGGGGGACAATTGATTACCATATAACATGGTCGGTATTGACTGTTTATTTCAGTGTAGGATATTGGTTTTTGCATATCATTTATCAGTCTGATTTTTATTTATTTCGAATCGAAAAATAGATTGAACATTTACTCGCAGGCGCTTGAACATCAATTTGCTCTATCATCGCCTGGGACTTTCGAATAACATTTGCTTTAATCTTTACTAGTGCTGTTTTTTTTTATTCTCAGTCGACAAAAGTGATACATTTTGAGTGGCAAATGGATCAATCCAAAATGAAAGCCTGTTGACAAAATAGAACCACTAATAGACACTGTATTTTATGATTCTTTTTAATGTTGGCCAAAGTTTATTATCAAATCATTCTTACCCGTGAAAATAAAATTAAAACTTGTGAAAACACTCATTATGCCGCATTTAATGTTTGGTGCTGAATTTTTAGTAGGCGCGCCATTGGTTATCATGAATCGGGTTAAAGTTGCATTGCATAGCTGCATCCGCTACGTCTTCAATCTATCTCGTTACCATAGAGTTAGTCACCATCAATCGCAAATTTTAGGAACATCCTTTGAAAATTTTTATAAAATAAGATCTTCTATTTTCATTTATAAAATAATTAACTCAATGAATCCATCTTATTTAGTGAACAAATTTATTCGGCTAAGAAGCAATCGTTTGTCTAATTTTTTAATTCCACGTCACTTCTCTGAAAGCTACGGTAAAACCATTTTCGTCAGGGGCATAGCTGTTTGGAATGACCTTCCAAACAGTATTAAAACAAGTAAAACTTTAAAATCATTCCGCAAAGAGTGTCATAGCTTTTTCAATGGGGGGGACCAGTAAGTAATAGTATCAGAAAAGCACCAAGAGAATTTAGTTAGTATAGTATAATCGAAACTTCAAAGCAAACCTAGCAGAACTAAATGTAGTAATTTAAAAGGAATTGAATTACCTTACTCTACATATTTGATTAAATAAATAAATAATATGAAAAATCAAAAAAGTCATGATTCGTCAATTTTGTAAGCATAAAGCTCCTCCTACATAAGGCCTTATGCACAATTTTTTTTTTTGAAAATGTTGGCTTCAAAATCCAATAAAAAATTTACGAATATGGTGGATATCATATTCGATTTAAACTTACATCAGACGTCATTTTATGCGATCTTTCCACTATGCAGCGATTCGCAACACCATTGTAAACGACTTAATTTATCATTTCTGATACGATGTCATGTTTGCTGGCTAAGCATTAAGGAGAACATTTCTCTCTCGGTTCGAGAGAAGACGCCTGTTGTTACCTGATTCTGCTCCAACGCCAATTGAGACAGGTAGCGGAACTCGACGGATCAGCTACAGCCACGTGTCCCAGCAAGTTATTGAGGCTGCGGACCCATCATCACTCAAGAATACCCACCAAAGGTCACCAGCCAGTTGCAACATACACGCCGAATGTTCGCTACAAACGGATAACGCAGACGATTTCATGATTTTAATCCATCATATTTCAAAAATGACTTCATCACATAAAATCTTTAAAAATTAATATGAGGTGCTTTATATAATGATTTTCTAGACATATTTTTCAGTGAAAGACACTAACAATTCTAAATTTTTCAAACGATTTACAAAAAAAAAAACCTAACAGTTTATCGCTTACCGCTGAAATGAGTCTGAGCTTTTAGGTTAGTCGACAACGTAATTGTCGTTAAATAATTTCGCACCAATTATAGTAGCATAGAATGATTTTTTATTCAGATTTTTATGATTTTCAGATCAAAAACATGACCAACATGAAAAATCTTACATCGTCTTACCATGGGGGGAGGAAGGGGTAAAAATTTTCAAAACCGCGCTTACGTTATTATTGAACGGCTCCCTAGTAATGTTCAAATTTTTGTATTCATTTATTATTATTATTATTATTATTATTTATTATAATTGAATTCATCGAACATAAATGTTTAAATGAAAAGGTTTAGTTACAATCAAATTAGTAAAACAATTTGGACTGACGAATTCGACGAATAAATCGGCTAGATGATTCTTCGAACTGATGCAGGTGCTCAGCATCCTGAAACATACGCATCATTGCACTGAGTGGTTCATTGTAGCCATACGATGTTCGGTGAATTTGATGTGACAGCAACGAATTAAATCGCAGAGTTCTCGTTGGGGCACTGAGGTTTATCATCCTTAGAAGATTTGGCGATTGAACTTCTCCATTAATAATCTTAACAACGAAAGAAGCCTGTTGAGTCTTTCGGCGACATTCGAGGGTTTCGAGACCCAAAAGCTGACACCGATCTGAATAAGCTGGAAGATCTTCGGGATGACGCCAAGGCAGGTGTCGCAAGGCGAATCTGACAAACCGCTTCTGTACTCGTTCAATCCTCAAGATCCAACTTAGTTGATACGGAGCCCAAACTACAGCAGCATTCTCAGTTATAGATCTGACGAGGGCGCAGTACAGTGATTTTAAGCACAAAGGATCTTTGAATTCACGTGACACTTTGGTGATGAAGCCGAGCTGACGATTCGCTTTGTTGATAACTGACGAGCGTTGACTGTTGAAAGTGAGCTGCGCATCAAGGATCACTGGCTGCCGATACTATAGTCATAAGGGATCGGTGTCTTATTGCGGTGAAAAGTTATCACAGAGCATTTTGAAACACTGTTTGTTCAGTCTACACCATTCATCAAACTGGTTCAGCAGAGATTGGAGGCGAATGCAATCAGCAGTACATTCTACTGGCAGAAATATTTTAAGGTCATCAGCGTAACCAATTTTCGTTCCGTCTTCTAGGCTTGTAATCAAATCGTTAAAAAATAGCGCAAATAATAATGGCCCCAAATTACTCCCTTGAGGGACGCCAGATCGATTGGTAAAAGGATATGAAATGCTAGTGCCGTACTTGATCCTTATGCAGCGCTCGGTAAGAAAGGATTTCAGCCAAGCAATCATGTTGTCATGAATGCCAAGCTTGGCAAGCTTAGCGAGCAAAATCTTATGGTCAATCGCGTCAAAAGCGGCTTTGATATCTGTATACACCGCATCGACTTGTTTTTTATTTTCCAACTGATTGAGGCAAAACGACGTGTATTCTATGAGGTTAGTACTCACCGATCTACCAGGCATGAAACCATGCTGTTCAGGTGCGATGTACTGCGATGAAGCGCGTAAAAGGGCTTGACCAACAATTTTTTCAAAGAGCTTAGACCCTGCAGACAAACTGGTAATACCACGATATTGCTTAACGTCTCGACGATCGCCATTTTTGTACACCGGAAACATAAACGAATTTTTCCATTTGTCTGGAAATTTTCTTTGCTGGAATGATCTGTTGTAGATTTTAGCCAGAGGCAAGGAAAGAGCTTCGATGCAGCGACGATACATAACAGCTGGAATCCCATCAGGTCCAGGAGCAAATGAGCTTTTAAGCTTTTTCGCAGAGCGCTCAATAAGATCTTGATTAATTTCAAAAGTATTCAAGTCAAAAACATCGACCGGTACATGATTGATGGCTTCACTGCACTCTCTTTCGGATGAAACGGTGTTCAGAAAAACTGACTTGAAATGCTCTGCAAATAAGTTGCAACAGGTATCTTGGGAGTTACCGACAGCATCATTGTAGAAAACGGAAGTAGGTAAACAGCTCGTTTTACGTTTTGCGTTTACGAAAGTCCAAAAACTTCGCGGGTTACTGCGTAAACTAGATTGTAAGCGTAGGACGTGAAGCTTATACAACGATGCGTTTAGTCTACGGGAAGCGCCGCTTGCTGCTTTGAGCTGTTGTTGAAAATCCTCTGTTCGATTTTTTCTCAGTCTGCGAAGACAAGCATTTTTTTCCCGTCGTAGTTGCCGCAAGGTGGGCGTGCTCCAAGCGGGTGTCATAGGCGCTTTAAATCTAGGAACGTGCGAATTAAACCAGGTACAGATCAAGTTGCAGAACGATTCTGTCATAGCATCAACTGATGAGTCTCCGAAAACTGCATCCCAGTCAATACTGTTCAAGTATTGAAAGAGCAACGAAAAGTCCGTTTTTCGGAAATTTAAAGGCCTATTCCTAGGTTCGGAGGTGTTTCGAGAACCGTAATTGGTAGACATAGCAGCAGGTAAATCGATGACGATAGGTGGGTGATGTATTAGACTGGCCCAAATTTGTATGGGATGATTTTTACAACATTTTTTTCAACGCGGCACCCCCTAGATTGGTGCTTTTAGGTGAAAAAATGACTTTCGGAAAGTTTCAGGTCATTTGGCCGAAGCACGAGCTGGCGCAAAGGACTTGAAATTTGTATGGAGATTTTCGGAAAAATGTATGAAGAATCGACATACTTTCACTATTTGTGTTCTATAATATGTTTCCAGTATGTTAGAAAGCTCAGAATTTCAGGAATTGTAGTTCAAACAATGACAAACAAGTTTGTAGAAGATTGTGACGCGATACGAGTTGACTGTGATGAGCTATCTGCAATTGAATGTGTGATCTTTTTCGCATTTCATCGATATATCGTGAACGGTGTATAGGTGGATTATTAGCACTAACTTGATCGCATTGTCACACAATGAGAATAACAGATAGAAAGTTTGTGTCCTTGGCAAAGTTGTTACTTTTTTTATAACAAATATCTTTGCAAAAAGTTGAAAGAAAGGTTTGAAAAACTATGAACTGCTGCATTGTGTGACGATGCGATCAAGTGAGTGCGATTATTAGCCCATACACCCTTCACGATATATTAAAGAAATGGGAAAAACACACATTCAATTGCAGATAGCTCATCACAGTCAACTCGTATCGCGTCACAACCTTCTACAAACTTGTTTTTCATTGATTGAACTACAGTTCCTGAAATTCTGAGCTTTCTAGCAAACTGGAAACATATTTTAGAACACAAAGAGTGAAAGTATGTCGATTTTTCATACATTTTTCCGAAAATCTCCATACAAATTTTAAGTCATTTGCGCCAGATCGTGCTTCTGCCAAATGACCTGAAACTTTCAGAAAGTCATTTTTTCACCTAAAGACACCAATCAAGGGGGTGCCGCGTGGAATATAAGGTTTTTTTTGGTTATGGGCCAGTCTAGTGATGTATGTCTATCGGTACGAGCACATCGGGAGCATTTCTAGTTACAATTAGTTCCTCACTTGAGCCAAAAACAAGATCCAGTATCCGTCCGAGATGATTGCTGATAGCGTTGAATTGATTCAGATTGAGCGAATTCATTCCATCGATCAATGAGGCGGCGGAAGCACTGATAGGTGTAACATTCAAGAGTTTTGCACCTGCTTCACTCGCCTCCCACAACAAACGAGGTTGGTTATAATCGCCACATACCAAGACGGACTCCTCAGCAGAAGCACGGGTGCACAACTCGCGTACAGTGGCCACATGGGACTCCAAAATATGTGAACGAATTGTGATAGTATTTTGTGTAAAGTTTGTCCGCGTCGGTCCTCCGATTACCCAATAGCTCGATCTCGAGCTCGAGGAGTTTCTCGCTACTGAGCTAACTTGAAACTCTTTCACACCATAAACGGCCAAGAGGACACCGATTTCCTGCAACAGCAATTCAATGTATTTGCTCAATGGTGTGCAATCAATTGCCTGCCCTTGAATCGCAGTAAATACTCGGTCGTATCATTTTCTCGTAAGTGACACCCTATTTATGCGAGATACCCTGTCGAAGACGGAATCATTGCTCGGGTGGACCACATCAACGATCTGGGCGTTATTCTCGATTAACGGCTGGAGTTTAAGACTCACACAAACTACATCGTCGACAAAGCATCCAGAAACCTTTGGATTCTTATTTCGCATGGCCAAAGACTTCAAAGACGTGTATTGTCTGAAAAGTCTTTACTGCTGTATACCTTCCATCCCCGAGTATGCTTCAGCTGTTTGGTGCCCTTTCTACCAGAATGGGGCTGAACGAATCGAGGCTATCCAGCGTCGCTTCATGCGGTATGCCCTACGTCATCTGAACTGGTCAAATTTCCATGTTTGAAAAAAAAAAAAATGGTTACTCTTCGGGCCATAGGGCTTTCCTCAGCCTGTTAGTAATCCTTCATGCCATAGTTAGTCTGACGTTGATTATCCCTCAGGTCGTAGGTCGTGAGTCAGGCCATTTTTCGTCCGCTGGGCTTTAAGTTGCTGGTCAGGTTGCAAATTGTTCATTTCCCGCTCATTACGTCTTAGTTCGTCCGTAAGACTAAAGGTCGTTTTTCATACTGTAGGCTGTTAGTAAGGCCTCGGTTCAATAGTCCAGCAGGTGCACATAGGTCGTCCTTCACGCCTTAGGTGGTCTGTCAGGTCGTAGTAAGTCTGATTGTCCGTCATGTCGTAGGTCGTTTATGAGGTTGTTCTTCACGCCATAGGCCATCCGTTAGCCTATTGATTCCTGGTCAGGTTAATTATCAACCTTTAGTTTGTCTTTCAGGTTTAAGGTAGTTCAATAGACTGTAGGTTGACCGCCAGACGATAGTAAGTCTGGCAATCTGGTAGGTCGTTCGTCGTGAGTTATTCGGCAGATCGTTAGTAGTCGATGAGTCCGTTGGTCGTACATTAAGCCTAAGCTTGTCAGTTTGTTCGCCATCGGTTGTCAGTCCATCACGTCCAGCTCAATCGCCAGGCTGAATATCGCCAATAAGGCCATAAAGGGTGATACGGTCAAAATTTTGTCAATATTAACTTGACGTATTTCTTTCAATTTTGCATTTAAAAAACCTGAACACCCCTCATTTTGAAGGTGTGTGTGTGTATGTGTAGAATGTTGCTCCTATTTTGATTTTGAAATTCACTCTTCAGTTGTCAAAATGCCGTCCAAGGAAGAAGAGCAGCGTATCAAAATTTTGCTCGCGTTTGTCGACAGCCAGGAAGTCTGGATCGGGGGGAAATCGAAAACCGGAGGCCGCTGAGACGACAAAGAGAGTTGCCGGTAGTTTCAAGCGAAACCCTAACTTCTCTCTCCGAGATGCCGCAAATAACCTGGGTATATCGTCTACAACCGTGCATCGAGCCAAAAAACGAGCCGGACTATCGACTTACAAGAAGGCGGTGACTCCAAATCGCGATGATAAACAAAATACGACGGCCAAAGCGTGATCCCGGAGGCTGTACACGACGATACTGACGAAGTTTGACTGTGTGGTAATGGACGACGAAACCTACGTCAAAGCCGACTACAAGCAGCTTCCGGGACAGGAGTTTTATACGGCAAAAGGAAGGGGAAAGGTAGCAGATATTTTCAAGCACATGAAACTGTCAAAGTTCGCGAAGAAATATCTGGTTTGGCAAGCAATCTGTACGTGTGGCTTGAAAAGCAGATTTTCATAGCTTCCGGGACTGTCAACCAAGACATTTACGTGAAAGAGTGTTTGAATAAACGTCTGCTGCCTTTCCTGAAGAAACACGGTTGTTAGGTACTGTTTTGGCCGGATTTGACATCTTGCCATTACGGTAAAAAGGCCATGGAGTGGTACGCCGCCAACAACGTCCAAGTGGTTTCCAAGGTCAAGAACCTTCCCAACACGTCAGAGCTCCGCCCAATTGAGAAATACTGGGCTATTGTCAAGCGGAACCTAAAGAAGACCAAAAAAAACTGCTAAGGACGAGCAGCAGTTCAAGGCAAACTGGCTTTCTGCGGCGAAGAAGGTGGACAAGCTGGCTGTACAAAATCTGATGGCAGGGGTTAAGCGTAAGGCCCGGCAATTCGGATTTGGAAAAGTGGAAGCCTAACTGAATATTTTTCCTGAATTTTATAATAATTAAACTTGAAGAGAAATTGAATTTGATTTTTTAAATACACGATTTCACCGATTTACACGACACGACACGACCAAATTTTGACCGTATCACTCTTTATGATGAAGGTTGTGGGTCGTTTGTATAGCACGCAATATTAAATTGAAAATTATTATTAAAATCAGTCTATGTTAACCTTTCAAGGAAGGGTCAAATGTACCAAGGTTGTTCTAGTTTCCAGGATAATATACATAATCTGTTGACGAGTGGTTCACCATCTTACTTAAATTGCAACAAAGTACATTTTGTTGTTAAAACCGTCAAGCCTATGTACGAGACGCGTTCGTTAAGTGTTTCGCTTGTAATTATTGGACAGAGGCTTTAAAATTGTCCAAAAACGTCGAACAAAGTGTCGTTCAACAAGAAGCAAAAACCGGTTAGCATGCATCGAATCGATCATCTCAAATTTTGTTTTTCCTCTCCAGCGCGCAGTGCCTTAGAAGAAAAAGACGGTGGCTGTCATCTAATTACGTCTTTTGGAAATGCATAACCAGCAGTCAATTAATTTCAGCACGCCAGCCTCACCTTCTCATCACCGAAGCATCGCTTAATTTTTTTTCTCCTAAATATGAGTAAGGGACGACCCGTCTGAAATTCTCGTTGGACGTGTGAGCCAAACCATTTATTTAATATTTCATTTTTCAAATCGCACATTACGGTGCATAATTACAGAGTGTAATACGCCCCAAATTGGATGCTGGTTTTGGTAGTGATTTTTTGCTGTTGTTGTGCGTAGTTCTTCTCCGGTAATAATCCTTAACGAGATGTCAACCCGGAGGGCTTCCCTGAACGCCAAAAACCTGAACCTGAACAGTCGTCTTCAATCTAAGGATGTCCGCTGCCATGTGTCCGTTCGCACGTTTGCGCCTTTTTATTTCGGCACCAATTAATCGTGCTGGTATCGTTAATAACCCTTTGATGGATGCATACGAAACGTGATCGGTTTAAGCCCCGAGGACCGCTTCGATCGGGCCATTTAGAGTTCAAAGTCCCCGCTGTTTGAGGATGAGTTTCATTTTGAAACATTAAGGTCCTAATAGCTCGACTGGTATCTTTCATTAGGTGCCAGAAACCCGCACCCGCAAAAATAAATGTCATCCCGGGGATACGAATGCAATGCAACACAAACGTCAATCAGCAATCAATAGTTCCTCGATTACCGGGGCTTTCGGATTTTTCCAATTTGGCTGCGCTTTCTGAAAATTACATACAATAAGCTATTCCATCTCTTGCCAGATTGGTTACTCCCATTTCCTTATTAATGCAGCAGAGGACCAAACTTTGGAAAATGTTGTTCTGCGGAAAATGTGAACCTTGTGCTTCTTTCATCCGGCGCTGCTGGAAGACACACTCGGGAGGTTAAAGCAAAGTGCAAAATTGAAAATTAATTTATCGGTCGATAATGATGTTTGAGAGGATAAGGCGTGTTCTACTCATCTTCTCGAAAGGATATTACGAGCGAAAAATGTGCACCGGTACGTTGCTGCTAGCTAATCTGATTCAGGAAAAAATAGGTTTTTCAAAAATTGCTTTTGTGCTCGATTCAAAACTGTTAATTTCTGTTAAAAGCCTACAGACAGATTAAAAATTCACATGATTAGTTCAGACTGACTTATATTTTTATTCAAGTTTTGAATAACTTTATTTTAATTATGATTTTTTGTAGATTCAGATTTCAGATTGCCCTGATCACTTATTATTTAACCGATCAATTTATAAACAAACATAACAGACAAACGGAAAATAAATTCATCAGAAGCTTTCAGATTCAGATTTCATAATCAAATTTCAGATTCAGATTACGAATTCAGTTTTCAGATTCACATCTATGATTTCGGATTCAGATTTAAGATTTAAGAATTAAGATTCAGTTTTAAGATTCAGATTCAGATTTCAGATTTCAGATTCAGATTTCAGATTCAGATTTCAGATTCAGATTTCAGATTCAGATTTCAGATTCAGATTTCAGATTCAGATTTCAGATTTCAGATTCAGATTTAAGATTCAGATTTAAGATTCAGATTTCAGATTAAGATTTCAGATTCAGATTTCAGATTCAGATTTCAGATTCAGATTTCAGATTCAGATTTCAGATTCAGATTTCAGATTCAGATTTCAGATTCAGATTTCAGATTCAGATTTCAGATTCAGATTTCAGATTCAGATTTCAGATTCAGATTTCAGATTCAGATTTCAGATTCAGATTTCAGATTCAGATTTCAGATTCAGATTTCAGATTCAGATTTCAGATTCAGATTTCAGATTCAGATTTCAGATTCAGATTTCAGATTCAGATTTCAGATTCAGATTTCAGATTCAGATTTCAGATTCAGATTTCAGATTCAGATTTCAGATTCAGATTTCAGATTCAGATTTCAGATTCAGATTTCAGATTCAGATTTCAGATTCAGATTTCAGATTCAGATTTCAGATTCAGATTTCAGATTCAGATTTCAGATTCAGATTTCAGATTCAGATTTCAGATTCAGATTTCAGATTCAGAATTCAGATTCAGATTTCAGATTCAGATTTCAGATTCAGATTTCAGATCGAGACTTCTGACATCAAATTTAAGATTTCAGATTCAAATTTTAGATTAAGTTTTCAAATCTAGATTTCAGATTCAGATTTCAGATTCAAATTTCAGATCCAGTTTTCAGATTCAAATTTCAACTATTCTTGAAAATGCAACTGCGGTCGAGAAGACTTAGCCCTCGCACGAAGTGTAACCTGTATATGACGCTCATTAGACCGGTTGTTCTCTACGGGCACGAGACATGGATATTGCTCGAGGTGGACCTGCGTACACTCGGAGTATTCGAGCGACGAGTGTTAAGAACCATCTTTGGCGGCGTACAGGAGAACGGAGTGTAGAGGCGAAGGATGAACCACGAGCTCGCGCGACTTTACGGCGAACCCAGTATCCAGAAGGTGGTAAAGGCTGGCTGGATACGCTGGGCGGGATATGTTGCGAGAATGCCGGACGACTGTCCTGCAAAACAGGTGTTCGCTACGAATCCGGTAGGAACAAGACGAGCGTGAGCGCAACGAGCGAGGTGGTTAGACCATGTTTAGCGTAATCTGGCGAACGTGGGGTGCCCGAGAAATTGGAGAACGGTTGCCATGGACCGAGTGAATTTTAGGAATTATGTTCGTCAAGTTATGTCGTGAGACGGTATACTATGTCTTGGCCTATTCTTGAAAATCTGAGATACTTAAACGTATTGAAAATTTGGAGATTTCTATGAGAAATTTCCAGAAAACATTCATTCTTTTAAATTATTATGGAAAGAACTTACCAAATAATCTTTGGGACCTGAAAAGAAGTCTTTACTTCGCCGAGGGAGACTGTTACTTTCGTGACGATCACTTTTAACGATTGATACATTTCTAACAATAATATTTTTCAATTTAAATTTTTATCAAGTTTTGAATCAATTTAACCACTCAAATATTGAAAAATAAAAATTTTCCCGACGGAGTGAAAATAAAACGCCTCCGTTGCTATTGAGTCACGGCCTCCTCCGTGAATCGTTATTGCTATCTCAGCACCAAAACTAAAAGTATCAAGTATCAAGTGCGCTCCTCCGATGCAATAATTAATCATCGGGTAATATACGATACGACGTTAAAGTCCAGTTCCCAAATTATACGGTGGCACTTTAGTTTCATCTTTTCAATCATTTTCGTCATTTTGTTTTATTACTAAAATGCTGCCGAAGATTCATCAAAAGACTGCCACGGAAAAAAAATCAATACCCTCTGAAAACGAGCATCACATCAGGCCAGATTTTCCATTCCAGGTTCTCTTTCTAAATATAGGAAGAAACGTTTTTTTTGGCAGGGCTCTTGCTGGAAGGATTCATTCGGCCCTACAAAGGGGCGTTTTATTCACCTCATGAGGACAGACGAAGCGATGATGAGCTGGGACATGCTGCCCACAAAAATGATTCTCTCACCTTCGGCTGCACCCAGGTGTATAATTAGAAGGCGATGTTATAAGGCGAGAAGCCCTTGTTAACCCTCCAATTTTTCAAAATTTTGAAAAAAAAAGACAACACACGAAGGAATCATTTTGCTCATAGATGTAAACCGAGAAAAGTAATGGTCTAACACGACTGTTCTGCGGCACTCAATAGAATTTTTTTTAATAGTTTACTTAATTTTGATTCAATTATATACAAAAGACTTTTTACCTCAACATTTAAAATTAAAATTCTGTTAAGTTAGATTATGGAATCAATTCTCCACAACTTAAATGGACATTACTTTTTCATAATAAAATGTACAGGTAACAAGTTCATCAAAGGGTTCGAAGGAATTCAAAGTCAAAAGCTAACAAAAAAACGTCGCGTGTAAGCATCGTCATCCTTCTACTCTACAAAGAGGCGTCACAACGCTCGTGTCGGGAACCTCATCAAATTTGAGGCAACGGATTTCTCATTTGCAATAATTTGGCTGCTCGGGAATTTGAAAAATTATTATACCCGCCTCAAAGCAGCATTCGGTTGTCGATGGGACCGAAAAATCATGTGGTAATTATGTTTTCGGTCCTTGAGAAGTGACTCTCTCTTCGAGGCGGTTGGCGAAGATGAGCGACAATCTGAATTCGGGGTAAGGACCTCTTGATAGAGATAAAAATATCATTAAAATCATGAGCCAAAGAGTTTTGATGAATTGAGTACGATCAATTTATATGAAGATTTGATTTATTTCTCGAGGGATTTAAAGTTTCTTCGATGACTTATTCGTCCCGAAGAAGATTGGAATGTTTGGGAGGTACATTTTAATATTTAAACAAAGGAAGCAATTTTAATCAATAGGCATAACACATTTAAAATTGAAAAAAAAAATTTAATAAAATAATTTAATTTGATATCAAAACATCAAATATCTCATCTTGATATAATTTTTTTTTTCTATCCTGATCGTGTTCGTTCCCTCCGATATGACATGCACAAATCTAACAACGTTGTGTTGCTTATGAAAAGTAAAATATGGTTGGTTTTTCAGAATTTAAAGTTCACGCCTTTCCAAAATAATAACGATATATGAGATAAAGCACGAAATAATTGATCGCAATTTCCAACAAAATCTTCAATTCGGAACGTTACAAAACCGTTATTTTTACCAGAAATTGCTCTGACCAAAACGGAGAAAACTGAAAACATATGAGAAAACTGTGAAGAATGTCAGATTAATGTTTGTATATTATAAAAATGTCATTATTAGCAAGAAATTTCGAAAGCTGATATTCTCCTAGTGAAAATGTATTTCAGTGACACAAAAATAACCAAGTCCTGTTAATTTTCAAGCAGCTCAGTTCATCTAATTGTCCCCAATAATAAAGAAAAACGGAGCAGAATTTTAGAAAAACTCACCATTTCTGTGACTGAAAAAAGTTGGCAAGTTGATTACTTTCATTTCCATCAAAGACAGCTTTCAGATCAAATTAATGGTTTTGAAGACACATAGAATGATAAAGATGGTTCCGAGTTTTTAATAGAGTAGGGGAGATAATGGCATAACGAGCACCCGGGGCATTTTTTTTCTACAAAAGTACGTATTTTCTTTAATAAATGTTCATGAGGATTTGATTCGTACTTCATATAGTTTTAGTTTTTGACAAAAAAAGGAATTTCCTTATCATCTTTACAGAGATATTTAAAAAAAACAGCTAGGTTCTCAAGTAACGAAAATATTATAATTTTTGAGCACCACGAAATAAACTCTTATGCTTAAATCATCTACGCACTGCACCATCATAAAATTTTTGATTTTTCACTTTAATCAATTTTAAAACACATTTTTACTTAAATTTGTTGGCTCGGGGTGAACAGAGTACTTTTAATCGGGGCACGATGAGCGTTTTCTGTCGTAGAATTTAGCAGCGAATTCAACTTTATGTAGTCAACTGAATTATAGAGCTACAGCTTGGCTAGTTTACATCTTACGATGTGGCCTATTGGTAAGGTGTCGGAGAGGTTATCAAAAGACTAGAGTTCGATTTCTGTTCGAGGTGATTTTTTTTCCCATTTACCATTCATGATCGATTTTTTTTATTATGACATTATTCGGCCAGAAACATAATTGTATTCTACAAACAGACCTTGATTATATTGTTATTGCTTTGTTTAATTAATCTACGACTCACCTGACTTCATCGAGTTGAATTCGCTGCTAGATTCCCTGGCAGAAAAATGCTCATCGTGCCTCAATTAGGTATAAAGACATACACCGTCTTAGCCGATTTAGGCTTTACAGACTGAATAAATGACGTGGACAACTTAAGATTAACATTCAACAACCAGTACCGAGATGGGAATCGAACCCATGCCATCAGTGGATCAGCGATTACCGTCTTACCACGCTAACCACTCGATCCCCGAGACGTACTAATACTGCCCCAAGGGGGTTCTCAATATGCCCCTACAGTGACTGGTTTTCAGCTTTTGGCAAAATTTTATAAAATGCATTTTTAAACGTTTTTATCTAGTTTTTTTAAGTTTCAGCCAATTAGAAAATAGACTGTTTTGGTGTTCGAACACGAAACAATGATGTAATTCAATGTATTATAGCTGTTTTCTATGGTTAAATAAGCGTTTTACTTATGGTGGTCATTATGCTCTTATCTCCCCTATATTAGAAAATTCGTACAAAGATTGGAATTTCTTTTTAACGAATAGTCACCGTTGATTGTTATTATATGATAGTTTAATGGCATTGCGGTGAACTTTTTACTACGAAAATTCTTTTATAGAAGAATTACAGACTGAAAATTAAATGACGGATTTTTTTTTTCCTTGTAGGGGAGAGCCCACTGCGACCAGTAATTGATCTATTGTGGTAATTACCCTGCGTTACTGTATGCTATCAGGCTCACCTGCACTATGAGTTGAAGTGACAGTTGATTGCTGATTAAGCATTTTATCCCAATCGGGTATGATATCAAAGATGTATGATATAACCTTCTTAGGGCTGATATGCAACCATATGTCTTGTGCGCTTATTAACTTTGCCCCAAGTACACGCTCTCTCCTATTTAGGAGGGCGCAGCAGTTGCATAGAAGATGCTCTGCAGTTTCTTTTTCGAACCCGCAGAACCGACAGTCATCGTATTGAATAATGTTTATCCGTTTTAGATGTTGTTTTGATGGACAATGTCCGGTCAAGAGACCTGTGTAAGTACTTAACTCGTGCTTACTTAGTTTCAACATGTTTTTGGAGAGTCGTGCGCTTGGTTCAATGAATCTTTTCGCCTGAGCTGCTCCCTCTGCTGTTCTCCAGTTGGAGACAATAGTGGTGCTTTCCCAGTTCTTGAGTTCCATATTCAAGGCACTCCTCGATACTCCGCAGAAAGGTTCAGGTCCAATAAACAGGCCCTGAGACCCTTCCCTAGCTAGCTGGTCTGCTTCTTCGTTCCCTAGGATACCGCAGTGGCCTGGAACCCAGAATAAAAATACTCTGTTTCGTATGGCCAGGTTTCTTAGTGCAACAATACACTCCCATACTAGCTTGGAGTAACATGTAAATGTACTTAGTGCTCGGAGAGCGGCCTGACTGTCAGAGAATATATAGATACTTGTGTACCTGTACCCTCTTTTCAAACAGGCTAAAGTGCATTCTAGAATTGCTTGAACTTCTGCTTGGAATACTGTTGGCCAGTTTCCCATAGGAATTGAGATCCTGAGTCTAGGTCCGAACACCCCTGCCCCAGTTCTTTTATCCATTTTTGAACCATCAGTAAAGAATTTTATCGATCCGGAAGGAACCGCAGGCCCACCTGACTCCCACACGTCCCTATCGTTGATAGTTACATTGTATGGTATGTCTAGGTTGAAAACGGGCTCCATCCAGTCATCATTCTTTACAATAAGTGAGTTTATTTTAAATATCTTCAGAATTTTTAGGTGTCCTGTAAGATCCCCCTCATAGAGAGTTTTATGTTTGGAGAGTCTCAAGGCACTGCGTTCTGCCTCTAGTTCAATAAATTGATGTAGTGGCAGAATATTTAGTAGTGCATTAAGGGCCTCGTTTGATGTGCTTCGCATGGCGCCAGTTATAGCTAGGGTTGCTATTCTTTGAAGCTTCGCTAGTTTCTTCCGGGCCGTAGCTTGCACAGTTTTGGTCCACCATACTAAAGAAGCATAAGAGATTTTGGGTCTTATTATAGCTGTAAATATCCAATGGATAATTTTCGGCCGTAGTCCCCATTTTTTCCCTACTCCTTTGAGGCAGACCCACAGAGATGCTGTAGCCTTGGCTATAACATGCTCTAATTGTGGGTTCCATGATAGTTTTGAGTCTAGTAAAGCCTGCTTCATTTAATATTGGAACAAATTCTTTTGTTCATTGTGGCGCTCCTAGTGGACGGATTTGGAAACTTTTTTCACCCACGTGTCGGGAAATTCATTACCTTTCACCATGTATTTATGTCATAACACCAAACGATAGCATTTTGTAAACAACCGCCATGGAATCCGAACGGAGAAATCAAATTGTGCACAGTTTTCTTGAAAATCCATTGTTGTCGGCATCGAAGCTTACTAAACAGCTTAAAATGCCCAGAAATACCGTATGGCGTGTTATCAAGCAGTACAAGGAAACATTGACGACGGCTCGGAAGCCGCATTCGAAGCGTCGGAGTGGAACTGTCGACCGGAAACTGCGTGGGAAAGTCATCAAGGCCGTCAAGAGGAATCCCAATCTTTCAGACCGCGATTTGGCCAATAAGTTCCAGGCCGCTCACAGTACGGTGCGACGAATTCGTCTCCGGGAAGGAATAAGATCATTCCGAGCCAGCAAACAGCCAAATCGGACGCTGAAGCAGAACAATGTGGCCAGAATCCGTGCTCGAAAGCTGTACGACCAAGTGCTGACCAAGTTCGACGGATGTAAAGTCTGCTTCATTTAATATTGGAACACAAACAATTGCGTGTAGTTCAGTCATTTATTAACGAATTCATAATTTGTTTTTCATACAAATGTAGCATTTTCTTTACTCTTTCATAGAAAAAAATTAAAAAAATTATTCATTGCTGTTTCGAAGAAATTCTCGTACTCGTACTCGTAAGAAAACTGTGCACAATTTAATCTCTCCGTTCGGCTTCCATGGCGGTTGTTTACAAAATGCTATCGTTTGGTGTTATGACATAAATACATGGTGAAAGGTAATGAATTTCCCGACACGTGGGTGAAAAAAGTTTCCAAATCCGTCCACTAGGAGCGCCACAATGAGCAAAAGAATTTGTTCCAATATTAAATGAAGCAGACTTTATGATTCCTAGATATTTCACTTGTGATTCGAAGTTTAGCACTTCCCCATCTAATGTTAGAGGTTTTAGTGCAGTTTTTCGTCTCGTAGTGAATGCTATCACAGTAGTTTTGGAAGGGTTTATATTCAATCCCTCTTCCCTGCACCAGGATAGTGCGAAGTTTAGCGCAGATTGCATTCTATTTGACAACACGTTCTCATATCTTCCCCGAACTATTATAACTACGTCATCTGCAAAGCCAATAACTTCGAATCCCATAGATACAAGTTTGTTTAGGAGGTCATCCACGATCAGTGACCACAACAACGGAGATAGAACCCCACCTTGGGGACATCCCTTCGTTGGAGTGGCACTGATTGTAAGTCCTCCCAAGCTTGCATAAATGGTTCTATTTATTAGCATGGCACTAGTCCAGTCAACAATTGCTGTGTGGCACCCTCGTCTTTTCATAGCTGATTCGATTGAGTTGTGAGATGCGTTGTCGAATGCACCTTCAATGTCTAGAAAAGAAGCAAGTGCTATTTCTTTTGCCTCAATGGTCTTTTCTAGTTTTTGTGTTAAGGTATGTAGGGCCGTAACCGTAGACATCCCTTTTTTGTAAGCGAACTGAAAATTGTTCAGTTTACTTAAGCTAAGATACTGCGATTTAATGTGCTCGTCAAGTATCTTCTCCATTATTTTCAAGATAATGGATGTCAGACTGATAGGTCTGAATGCCTTTGGTTGAGTTTTATCTTTTTTCCCTGGTTTTGGGATAAAGATAACACGCACCTTTCTCCACTGTGTGGGAATATGACAAAGTGTCATACTGGCGACGAACATCTCAACCAAGGCAGGTGTTACCATTTGGTTTGCTTGCTGTATTTGAATTGGTATAATCCCATCTTCACCAGCAGCTTTAAATGGCTCGAATGTACTTATTGCCCAGTTAACCATTGACGGTGTAAAGATTGCGCGCGATTTGCGAAGAGCATCATCACGTCTGACATTCCGATTGTGTTGTTCAGCCGGAGTGTCCTTAATCTCTAGACCTTCGATGGATTCTGGGAAATGAGTACTCAGCAGTAATTGAAGCGTTTCTTTCGGGTCTGAAGTGAACTCCCCGTTATTTTTCTTCAATTGACCCAGTCCATTTGAGTGTTCTTTAGATAGAACTTTCTGGAGCCTGGCAGCTTCTGGCGTAGATTGAATGGTATCACACATGTGTCTCCAACTACTCCTTTTAGCTTTTCTAATGTGTTTGTTGTACTCAGTTAGGGACTTACGATAGTCATCCCAGTTTGAGTCAGCTTTTGCTTTGTTGAAAAGTCTCCTTGTTGTTTTCCTTAACTTTTCGAGTTGTCTGTTCCACCAGGGAACTCTTCTATTAGAAACACGTTCCTTCAGTGGACAGCTGGCTTCAAAGGCGTATATGATTTTATTGGTAAAACAGTTTGAAG
>NC_073692.1:192625342-192675342 GCF_029784155.1 Uranotaenia lowii | reverse complement strand
TTAATTTCATAAGTTCATTTGAGTAAGAAACAAAAACTATCCTAGTTTTTACTTTAGGCTTCTTTACGTAAAATTTTTAAAAGTCGGAATATTACATCAAAATGTATCAAAACCTTGTATGATTTTTTAAATTTTTTTGAGTTTGTAAATTCATAAAATTCTGTTTTGCCTTATGTTCTAAGCGTATCACCCTCAAAATGCATTGGTCAGATAAGCTGTCTAGTCAGCCATTTCATCAAACAGCCGTAGGGTCATTTAACCCGATAGGCCCATTTAGGAAACCTTTCCCCTATATGAAAATAAAAGAAAGAGAAAAGGAGAGGAAAGAGAAATATAAAGGAAGGAATTAGTTCTTGCATGAAGTAATTGAAGTGTTATTTGCTGTTTTTCCCTAATTTTTTGCCTTTCATTTTCTAAATTTTGAAATTTTTGTTTTTCTTTTTAGAATTTTTCCATTTCATTGCTAATCATACTATTTTCCCAAAATATGGATGTGAGAGTTTGTTTTGCTTTTTGGAGCAAGCCTATTTCAAACTAATAAAAATTCTAGCTCAAATTAATAGTAGAAGTAAGCTACCTTATTCCTATCACAACATCACAAAATCATGAAAATTTACCAGAATATGGGTATAAGAGCACATCTTACCGTACCCTACCTACCTCACATAGTTGAATGTTAAAATCCATCATAATTTACAAAAAATCTACATAGGGGTTCTATTAAAATATACCGCATGCCTATTGTAAAATGCCCGAAATCAGTAATTAGGACTACCTACTCATTGTTATTCTTCAAAACCGTACATTCTAATATATACTTCCATAGATGAATTTCAAACTAAACCGAAAAACGTAAAGATTTGCTAAAAATGAATAATTAAATAAAAAGCAAAAAAACGTCTTACCAAATGAAATATAACATTTTCCAACAACAGCATTCCCATCCAATGAGCCTCTAGTTCTTGTAAAATGCTTGATTTAAGAATAAGCCAACGAAATTCATAAACCGCAAATACACACTTACTAGAGCATTGGGGAGGCGAATACCATAACCTTTACCTAACATCGTAATACTTTTCACACGTTTTCTCTATTTTTAATTCTACAAGACTAAACCATCTAACTACCTAACCAAACGAATTATGCCCTATTGAAAGTATCAACTTTTATTATGGTAAATTGTGATACTTTCACTACCAAATGTTGCGATTGTTCTGCGGAAGGGAGGGCAAGTGTTTCAACTCCCATTCATCTTATCAACATGGATCATGAAAAAAAAAATAGACATCTTTGAACCTACTGCTGAATTTAAACTAAATAAAGATGTCCAGCTCCTCTTCTAATTTAGGCCGTATTATGACACCATGTTTAACAAGATTGTGTGTAACGACACTGTCAGGAAAATGATGGGTTGATCCATCATTTTCACAAACATACACACCGCAGCCGTTAACCCATTGCAACTTAGGGTACGGAGAGTTAGGCTGATGTCATGCTGAAGCAACTAGCAACGCAACGCAACGCAACGTTCCAATAAGATTGCGTTGCAACGCATTGGTATGTCATGCTGGCGCGACCTGTCACTTTGAAATTCCATACAAATCATCACTTCTCTACATCTGATAATGCTTTGAATCGTCTCCTTTCTTTCGGGAGCCATCAAAAACTCATCAAATCACGACCCGGATTGCAAGAATGCCGAAAATTGAACAGACAAAATTCCTTGTTTTTTGCCGGAACTAAGAATTCATGAAAATTTTCTCGTCGATTAAGATATTTTTTAGTTTATTATCACAAGTTCGGACAGATCTTCGTACTATTGTGCTTAAAACCCGGAATCACTGCTTCAAATCGAGAAAAAACAATATTCCTATTGGATTTCCTAATAGTCGCGCTACAAAACACATTGGCATCAGATTGGTCGCGCTATACAAAGCGACCAGTATGACAGGTCTGCGCGATTTCCATGGAGATCAAATGAGAGCTGGTTAGTCGTGTGAACGTTGCGTTGTAGGTCGCGTTGCTAGTTGCTTCAGCATGACATCAGCCTTAAGCTCTTTAATGTTCTCAATATTGAAATTTCCTCCGATTTTTTCCCTAACTTGATCCAAAATAGTAAAGGCAATGTCATTTTCATTGGTATAGAAACGGCTTATGATGTAATTATTGTCGGGAGAGCCGTATCGCTCCCGCAAAACAAAATTGAATGACTGCTGACTCATAGTGATGTACTTGTAAATGAATGACTTACCCGTTAGCACCTGGCTCTCCTCCACTCTCGCTTTCATTCACACTTTCGCAACCAAGTTGACGACCTTTCCCACACAAGCAAACCTCTCACTGCATATATTTATTCCCTCGCTATATCGGATATGCTTAGCAACCCACACATTCACTTTGTGAATCACTTTTTCGGCCGAAAGCTTTTCCTTCGTGTAGCCAATAAAAGCCTTCACCCACACACTTAAGGGGGGGGTAGGGTCTAACACTTTCAAAAAATCGATTTTTTAATTTTTTTTTATTTTCTTATTGGAAAACATTTCAAGAATGTTGTGTCAAATTTTCAAGTCAATTGAAGCAAAGCTGTAGAAGTTATAGGCCTTTATCTCCTCCTATCTAATACTGCAAGAAAGCAAGAGCAGAAACTTCAAACGCGTTTTTCTCGAAAGCACATTTTTAAAGTCCGTGGACATCGTCATTTGAAAACTACTTATCAGATTCTTTTCAAATTTGGAACATATTTTCTACATATAAAATACCAGACCCCAACGTTTTTCTTTTTCGATTTTTTTACTTTGGGGAGATTTTACAGGTGAAAATGGCGGATTTTTAAGTGAAAAATCGTTGTTTTTACTTCAAACAGCCACAAAAATTTCATAAAAATATTTTTAAGTTAAATAAAAACGTTGGGGTTCAGAAAAACATCTATTAAAAATATTTTGCTCTGATTTTTTGACTTCAGATGATTCTGTGCTGAGATACAGTGTCCACCGCAAATCCTGTTTTCTAAAAGGCATCCTCGAAAGTGCTCCGTCACCGGCTCATTTTTCAATATTTTTCTACGAAAAAATTACTAAATGTTCTTTTAACAATGCTTTGTATAATGCAAAAAATTTGAATACATTTGTTTAAACGATAGCTCTAGAAAAAAATCGTGAAAATGGTGTTTTTTTATACCCGTTAGACCCTACCCCCCCCCCCCCCCCCCCCCCCTTAACTAAAGGCCTACAGTAGAGTCCGTTTTGCACTGAATAAACGGAATAAACCCCTTCTCTTTTTAGCCGCTCTCTCACAGCATATGAACTCCTATTTTAACTTTTGCCCAGCGGTGTCATATATACAGATTTTTCTGTATTATACAGATTTTTCAACGTCAATACAGATACGATACAGATACAGATTTTTATACAGATTTTCAAACAATAATACAGATTTATACAGATTTTTCAGAAAAAAAAATCAAAATCAATTGTTGATGAACCGGTTTCCCTGGGCTTACTGAGTAAAATCTTTTTGAACCTTTTTCTTTTCAATTGCAGTATACGGCAAATGCTTGCATTAGCACAAATAATTTATCCTTTAACTTCTACAAGTAAGTTTTTTGTACGATTATAGTCATATACTTATAACTCATTCTAGGTTAGTAGGAGCTTCAATAGTCTCTTTTATTCGACATCATAACTTAACTGTTTCAATGGCGAATGATAACCCTCCAAACAGAGTATACAGATTTTGATAATAAATCAGTATAAAATTTCTTCTCCTTAAGATTGATATCTATAAAGTAGGGTGGTATTTAAAATTATCACTTTAAGAGAGTTTCAGAAAGAAAATATGTAGATTGAGAATCATATAGAAAATTCTAATTTCAGATTCAATTAGGTTTGCATCGTCAGTTTTTTAACTCAAAACTCTTTAACTGAATAAAGTAGAAGAACACTTTAGAATTTTAAAACAAATTCATTTCTTATACGATATGCAGTTAATCTTTTTAAGCCAGCCCACTTATTGAAACGAGTTTCAGATCATATATACAGGAAAAAATTCTCGAAATTTATTTTCGATATTTCATTATGATAACAAAAAGGATTTGTCTTTATGGACCATGCACTGATTTGAAATTAACTCATTGATGAAATTTTATCAACAGATTTTATTTATTAAACGTGTTACATCTCGACAATCACTCAAGTTAATATTATATTTCATATTTTTATCTTAATGTGTCGACTTTATTTTGCAGAATATTGTAATAATTATTTTACAATATTCTGCAAAATAAAAGTCGAGTATTTATAGTTTTTGAGTTAGTTTTCTAAGTGTAACATCAGGCGTGTTGTTTATAAGACTAAATTTTTCGTAGTTAGTCCTAAATGAGGTAAAGATTTTTTTATTTTTTTTAAATTTATTATCGTCTTTGGTTGAATTACCGTCAGGACTAATAGCTTAAATCTAAGAAATTCTGCTAAGTGCTAATTTAAACCTACGTTTACACATATTAAAATCAAACAAGTGACACACTGAGTTAAAACGTTCACAACACTTGTCAATACACAGCAAAAAAATTCTAAAAGTATACGGAATCTAAAACACGAGTGATCTATTTTTTTGCAAGTGTAATTAAAAAAAGATGTAATTTTCAACTCCTTTTGATGTAATTTTAGTCTTTTTTCAAAAAATGAATAGAAATAAGCTGTTTTGGTTTAATTTTACATTCCGGAATGCAAAGTTCAAACGCTCGATGAAATTTATATCACAAATAGTGTAAATTTATATTTGTTGAATGAGATATTACAAGTTAGATCTAAAATTACATCAATAACTATGTGAAACATAACAGATGCAATGTTTTTTCGCGGCAGAAGTGTTTATTACTTTGACTCGATATGGTGGTTCTTGCACGCTAGCCAAAAACTGTTGCTCGGAAGTCTCGGTTGTTATGCGCCCAGGCAAACTTCGGACGGATAGGTGTATTATAAAGTGGTAGGTATATGAAATGGAATAAAAATATTTTAATATGAAATTACTAAAATTCTTTTTTATTTATAGAATCGGCCAATTATTGAGAATCGACCAGGGGAATGATGTGAAGTTTCCTGCAGTTATCATAGTAGTCAGGTACAATCCGAGCATGCTGAAAACATTGACCCGTAAAAATACTAATAATAAAGGAATCATCATATACAACATCTCCAGCCTAGCCCTGTTCGTGGTAGTGGATAACCGTTTTTATGTTAGGTGTTATTTTGTAAATATATACCACACGAAAATTAAATCCCATGATTTTTTTCGTTGTCGAAGTGACCTTGTAGGTACGAAGATATTGACACGTTGAAGTATGTACGGGGAGTCGACACGGCGAGTCAAGGTATTAAAAATGAAAACTTGCTGCAAAAATTAGATTTCAAACCTTTGTCAATAACTCATGGCATAAAATTTCAAGCAACATAAGCACTTTTTTTAAATATAAATACTAAAAATAGGTTATAAAAAGCATTCCATAAATTTATGCGCTGGCAAACTACATGACAAAGATTTAAAAAAATAGTTT
Source organism: Uranotaenia lowii (assembly GCF_029784155.1). Classification (NCBI taxonomy): domain Eukaryota; kingdom Metazoa; phylum Arthropoda; class Insecta; order Diptera; family Culicidae; genus Uranotaenia; species Uranotaenia lowii. The sequence goes on along the minus strand of NC_073692.1, from coordinate 192,669,791 downwards.
CGATTCAGTCGTCGACTTTCCCGAGGACCGCGGGTAATCTTGATTTCGGTGGAAAAGTGATAAAAGTTTCCGTTTAGTCATTTTTATTCCAATTCAACAAAAATGGAAATTTCGACCTACATTTAATGAACAACAATTAACAATCTTTCATATTTCTTGAGGCATGAGTCAAAACGTTTTGTAGACTTCGGCAAGATTGGCAAATAAGTTAAAATATCAAATTTGCAAAGACTTTTTTGAATGAAGTCAGAAATAGACATTATTCAATTTTTTAAAGCGTTGTGTTTCTGAAACTAAAATATCTAAGCAAGATATATGAATGATTGATTAAATGAAAGATAGCAGAAAGGTTGAAAATCTTCGTATTCATGTAGATTTATTATTGGGTATAAAAAGAAAATATTAAAATTTCTATTTAAAATCTGATTGATTTGAAATAAGGAACCCAAAATCTTCCAAAATCAATTAAGTATTTAACCCATTCGAGACGGAGGCCTTTTCACGACATTCAAACTCATAGTACTTTTCTCTTAGATAACTTTTATGGCGTAAGATTTTCATCAAAACCATTTCTCAATTCATTTTGCCTAGCATTTGCGGATTCCATTGGTTTAAGAATATTATTTTTCCGAGCAATAGTAAACACACAATGAATGATTGTTCTGACAAAGGCACAAAAATTCCATTGCACACACGGTGTGCAATCGGTCTCGAACGAGTTAAACATAGAAACCAACAATGACTTTCCCTTGTGAATTCGAAATCAAGTTTCGTTTTGATTACCGATAACATATTTTCATCAGGTTTGACTTTTATACTAGAATAAAAATACTAGGTTATTGAATCAGATTCAATTTTTTCAATAATAATTGTGTGTTTAACTTTCATTCATAACTTGATTTAAATTTTTTTTACATTTTTGAATTTTAAGATATTAGAAATAACGTTGAGAAAATTCAGTAACCAGAAATGAGATTCTGAATTCAGAAGCACATTCATAGTTATTTGGTTAATTCTTTTGAATTATAACTTAAAATCATTGAGCTAAATCTCACGCATTTCGCTTTCCGATTTAACAAAAGTAGTTTGAAAGTTTTATGTATTAAAATGAAAGGATGTTCAACAAAATGCTGCTTAAATGTGACAAACTTTAAGAATTTGGTCCTAAGGTTGTTAGGCTACGGCCAACAAAATTGCATTTTTTTCATTTCATTAGAAATAATTTTCATATTACTAAAAAACTTACAACAAACATTTTATCACTCTAGATTAAGATCAATAAATAAATCAATTTTTAAATAATGAATACGTTAAAATCATTAAAACTGATTTTAAAATTGCACATTAAGCAATAAGGTAACAGAGAAAACAATAATAGAAGTTTTTGGTGACATAAGTTCAAATACAGATAAATACAGATTTTTTCATGAGGCCGATACAGATTTTCTAAAAAACCATCTGACAACCCTGCTTTTGCCGCCTCTCCCAGCACGAGAATAAAAAATTAACACTTTAGCCGCCCTCTCCCAGCACTAAATTTTCTTCGTGCCTTTCTCAATATGGCTTCCTCTTCAGCCCGGAATGAAACCCGGATTTCCCTCGTTCACCACCGATTTTGCCCCTTTTTATCCGATTTCACTGCCGAAGCCACCAATATCACCCGCGCAACAATCACTTAACACCTCCAAAAGCCGCTTTCCACTCGAACTAACGATCGAAAAACTTCAATAAAGCCACCGCCAAAAGCACGTCCGAACTACCCTTGTAGAATTTTGATTCATCTGCTAAAATTAAAGAAATGTTGGATGTAGGAAAAGTTAAAAATTAACAAAATTTAGGCAATCCTCTGCATTCAGATTTTTTTTTCTGATACATAGTAGAAATTGAAACGAAAATCAACACTTTTTCTTATCAAAATTATCCAAATTTTGATGATCAAAATGAACAAATATCAAATTCTTCTATTGTCACCCCCTCTCTCCTTATTAATTTCCATGGTCGGAATCGGTAGATTGGCTTTCGTAATTTTTTTTTTCCTGCAATGTTTTTTGAAACAATTTTTATTCATAGGTTAGAAAAATTAATACAACTTTAAAATTTCGTGTCCTTTTTAAAGTTTTTTTTTTTTTTGACAAAAAAACAGCCTTCTCTTATTGAAAATGGATACGATCGGTCATTGGAGTGTTCATATGAATCTCTCTTGGATACCGATCTTTTTCTGAAGATCGAACAATCCTAGATAGTGACCAGAAGACTGCTCTTCAAGTTCCTCCGATGATGGCCAAGATTCGACAGAAAGATGTCTAGCCTCGTGGAAGTCCCCAATTGGGAAAGTCGGGTTTGGGAATACGGCGCAAGGATTCTATATGTCCGGTTCGGAGATCTACTGCAAAGATGTTTCCATTTCTGCTACTTCTTTGAATTAGATGTTTAGCGTTAAAAAAGCCAAGAAAATTCGGCTCCGAAATAGCATTGTTTGCATTGGTTTTTTAATATATTGAAAATTCAAAAGTTATAGCACGGTTAAAAAGTAGAAAAACAAGTGCTAAGTATTGGTAGCGGGCCTTAAGTGTCATCTTATTAAATATACTAGGTATTAGCTCTTTCGCGCTTTTATTGGCTTATATCAAACAGAATCGAACGCTAAAAATACACTAAAATAATAATTCTCAATAAAGATCACTAACACTTTAATGATACAATTATGCACTGTTTTGTCCAAGGACTTTTTTTTCTAAATCAGATTAATGGCAATTAAAATTGACTGATAAACACAATTTTTCGTTAGCAACGAAAAATAAAGTTTGGCAGTAAGTTGTTGAATTAAAATTAGAACATGCAAACGACCTTACAGGATGTCCATTAGACTAATGTTGGTAAGGATTATTGACAAATCCGGAAAACGTGTCGAACTGTTGCCGTTGGTTCTTGAAGTTGATCGGACTGCCGGGCACCGAGCCGACAGACATCTGATCCTGCTGATGCTGTTGTACTGCTGCCGGTGATATCGAGGAAACGTTTTCGTTTAGGCTTGGAATCATTGTTACAGTGGAAGAAGGGGCGCTATAGTTGATGCTGTTATTTTCATAAGGAGGGGGCAGTTGTTGATGGGTGGGTGGAGTGATTGAGGGGACAAGAGGAGGGGGTGACGTAGATAGCTGGTTTTTGGGTAATTTCGATTTGGAGATAGGAACAGGTGAGGGTTGCCGAACACAAATCGAGGTCTGGTGAGGTGTCATCAGTTTTGTAACGTCGAAGTTTTGTCCGCAAGTGTTGCGTTTCTGGTGGGTTTTGAGATCATTTTTCTTGAAAATAAAACGAATGAGTTAAATACTGATATGTTACTCAAGTGCAAAGCAAACTTACTTGCGCATAAGCACGACCACAAGGACATGCATAAGGCTTCTCACCGGTGTGGGTACGAATGTGAATGCGAAGCTTATCTCGCCTGGCAAATCCTCGACCACAAGTGGAACACTCGTATGGTTTTTCACCTAAATGATTGGAAACAGTTAAATTGTATCATTGACGTGAAACAAATATATTTCTAGCTGAAATGTCACCTGTATGCTTCCGCATGTGCATCACAAGATCCGCCTTCCTGGGGTATCCTTTTCCACAGACCGAGCACGAACAAATGGCTTGTCCGTTGTGCCTTCGCATGTGCACCGTCAGATTACTCGAAGAACCACAGTTGCGACCGCAAATACTGCATAGATAGATCTTCTTCGGCGGTGAATCCGGATCGGATTTGACCTGTTTCGCATGTTCCGGCCCATGTGTTTTCATGTGGTTGGTGTAGTTAGATTTGTACTTGAACTTTTTCGAACATACCTCGCACTCAAATTCCTACAGGTGGACAGAGATAAACAAAATAGTTTAAACTTATGCTAAGTAAGTACTTAGAATCGGGTGCCATTTTTAATAGAAATTCAGTTTACGAATCTTAGGGCAATTAAATCCGTGTCTGCATAAATTTGGGCGTTTATGTTATGCTAGAATTTAAGCGCTACCAATTATGATGTCCTACGAGCAAAAAAAGGCTGTAATGACATTCCGAATTCAAAACTACAATTTATTATTCCTGAACCCCCAAGAAATTAAACTTTAAAGTGCAGAACTAAAATGACAAAGTATTTTAAATAAATTGCCGTATTCAAAAGATATTCTATAATATCTCACCTCATCCGGTTTTTTAACCTTCTCCTTCATGTGTGTAGCCAAATGCCGGCTCATGTACTTGGTGGTCGGAAAATCTTTGCCACAATACGTACACAGGAAAGGCCGATCGTTAAGATGCAACCGTTGATGATCCTTGAATTTATCCGATCGCCGAAACAGTTTCTTACACTCGACACAGTGCCAGAATTTCTTTTCAGGGTGAAGCTTCACGTGGCTCGTGAGGTGTTCGAAAGCGACGAAGTTTTTCTTACAAATCGCACACTGGTAATCACTAAAAGATATAAATTGAAAACCCTCTTGATTTAAATTCCAACAAGTTTTGTTCAATTGGTACTTACTATCCATTGGATTCGTCCAACGGGACGTGTTCACTTTCCAAGTGATATTTTACGAACATAACTCGATCAAACATTCTCTCACATATCGTGCACTGGTTCGGAGCAGCTGGGTTCAGTTCCAAATGTGTCTAAAAGGAAAGCAAACATCATAAAAGACATAACATATCGTGCTTAAATAAGGTTACCGTTAAATATTCGTTGTCCGATAAATATTCTTCGTGTTCATCTTGTTCTAGTTCGGGATCATCTTCAGCTGCCGAATCCACGTCGCTATCACTGCATTCATCGTTTTTTATCTTCTGCTAAAAAAAGAAAAATTAATATTTAACTTACGAAGACTTTTTTTATTATGGGTTTAACCCACATCTTTGCCCTTTTTCCTTTCATGCCCCTTGTTATGGTCCAGCATACACTTGTGCGTAGTGAAACTGTCTCCACAAAGCTCACATTCGTAGAAACGTTCATCCGCATGCATCCTGAGGTGATCTATGAATTTACCCTTTTTCTTAATTTTTTTATCACAAATTGTGCAGATCCACTCATCCTGCGGATGGATACTCAAATGAATTTTCAAAAATTCGTAGTTCGAGTAAGCCTTCGGACAATAAAAACACTGCCGAATCCTTTCTTCCGGTGAACTCATCTCGTCTGCATGGTCACTTTGAATGTGAACTTTGACAAAAGCTTTATCTTTAAATATCTCATCGCACTGTGAACAGTCATATTCATCGATTCTATCCGCTCTGGGAAGCAGCGGTTCATCATCTGAATCTATGACTGCGCTTCTGATACTCCGATTTCGCAAACGTCTCACAGGTTTTACTTCTTCTATTTCTACCTTTTCATTGCCATCAGAGTCCCCTTCAAAAGTTACTATGAAATTCTCTTCGCCCACTCCACCGTCGTCGTGGTCGCTCGTTGATTCGTCGATTTCGTACTTAATAAACTCTGGAGCCAGCGGTGTTTCCTCATCCGCGACATAACTCCGCAAGGTACGATCAGTTTGCATACACAGATCCTTAAACTTGAAAACATCCTTCACGTTGGTCACGCACTCTGGACAAATCTGTTTCGGGAGAGTATCGGTTTCCAGAACCTAAAAGAGCAACATTATACAACCAAAAAATTTTTATAGGTGAAACACCTACCTCCACTTTAGCAAGGAGCCGCACCAGTTCCGGTATGTCCTGTGGATGTCCGAAAATAGATTGCAACTCATTACCACCGTTCATGCACAAACGACAAACGCGGTCCATCCGAATGATGCTGAGCTTGTAGTCCATTTCCGGAGAAAAAACAATAATTATCCCTTTTTCTTGAGGCTTCAGTGCAATCGGTCGAATTATTACAACATACGGAAACTTGTGTTGATTAATTTTACCAGTTGAATAGATTTTTTTGAAAAGTTTTAAAACGAAAATCCGAAATTTTGCCAAATCTGGACCAGCGATGCAACCATGTTGTTGTTTTGAATTCTGTATAACCATAACAACACGCTTCCGTTGGCGTTCACAAAATTGAGAAACTTTAACTCAATATGTTAATTCAGGAGCTGTTCAAATTAAAGTTGGACCAGGCTATTTTAAATAAAGTTTGTTTTCACCCTGTTGGTCCACCAATTGTGCACTAGGTGCTGTCAAAGCGTTTTTTATATGAAGTTGACAGCAGTTGGTGCATGTAGATAATAATGGGACGAAATAAAATATAAAGCAAATTTGCAGATGAAAATCGAATACGGCACAAGAATTAAACGAGTCATAGTCAAATCCTCTTTATTTCAGAAGAGAACTCAATTTTTTTTGGAACCGGCATATGCATTGATCCAAAACTGAAGAGACGTAGTTCTAAGTTCTAAGGAACACGAGTGGAGATACCAGTTTTTTACAGGATAAGATCTAATTTCTTTGGTCCAATTCTTGTTTAAATTAGAGTATAGACCACAGATACAGGTGCTCAAAATAAAACACCAAGAGCTCAATTTTTTAGTTCAAAAATCGAAATTTGCATGGATTGAACATCAAACATACTTTCGAGTTTGAAAACGGTAACGTGTATGTAGTTTCCTATCCCCCTTCTGCATGAAATTTGAAACAATGGTGTCGTAATCACCGGACGACCATCAGAAACGTCAAACTGTCGGACGCAAACATTCGGCAATTTTTGTTTGTCATTCCAGCTAGCGGATTTTTATTGCGGTCTCAGAAATTTGGAATTTAAGCCGTTTTCTTTTTAATTATCCGGTTAACTAGCCTTTGAATCCTACAATGGAAACTCTGATAGGAATCCGCGGCCCTGACTTTGTTATGCTGGCTGCCGATAACACACACGCCCACTCGATCATGGTTCTGAAAGATGGTAAGTTTTTACACTAGTCACCATAACCTGCATGTTTTAACAAGACAAATTTGTCCCTCAGACGAGAATAAAATCTACAAAATATCGGATACCTTGATGATGGCCACCATCGGGGAAGCCGGCGACCGGGTCCAGTTTACCGAATACATTAGCAAGAACATTTTGCTGTACAAAATGCGCAACGGATACGAACTGGGGCCGAAATCGGCTTCGCACTTCACCCGCCGGAATCTGGCCGATTACCTGCGATCCCGTACCCCGTACCACGTCAACGTGTTGGTGGGAGGGTAAGTTTTTGATTAAGCTAATTGACTTCCTTTGTTTTTGATTTTTTGTGGTACTTCGACACCAAGCTTAGTTTCCGGAAACCCAATTAACTGACAACTTTTCTTTCCCATCCAGTTACGATGAAGCGGACGGTGCCCAGTTGCACTACATCGATTACCTTGCCAATTCACTGCCAGTCAAATACGCTGCCCACGGCTATGGGGGCCTGTTTGTGTCCAGCATCCTGGATCGGTACCATCATCAGAAGATCACCCAGGATGAAGCTTACGAAATCATGAAGAAAGGTGTCACCGAGATCCAGAAACGTTTGATCATTAATCTGCCCAATTTCAACGTTTCCGTTATCGATAAGAACGGCATCCGGGAGCTGCCAGTCATTTCCGCTGATTCGTTAAAAGAAGAAGCGGCTGCAGCTTAAACTGTATGGTATGGTAATTGTGCGTAATTCTTGGTAAGAAATATACTTTCTGGTTACATCTTAACAGTATAATAAATCATCGTATTATTAGAAGTAAAATCCGAAATTTCATGTAAAAAAATAACAATTTTGTTTGTATGATTCAACACATTTCATGGATTTATAAATAAGTTTGTATGATAAAGCTTTTAAATATCATGGGTTTTCCAAAAATCAACTACTTAAATAAGAAACACTTCAACGTTTAATAAATTGTAAACAAATTTTTAAAAATACTGAAAAAGTACATTTCAAATTTCAGATAATCAAGAAAACATTGAGTTTAGGAGAACTTTAAACTAGATTAGGCTTGCTGATAAGTCCGATGAGTCTCTTGATTTTTATGAGCTAAGGTAAATACTTTCAGAAAGTTAAAAATAGAATAACGCTCTTAAAACATCTTCAATGTTTCGGTTTTTTAACGTTGGTTATTTTGTTTATTTCGCTAGATTGAATGTTCAAATTTGTCTTGTCTTATGTTGAAAGATCTAAGAAACCTTTTTTTTAATCGACCGAACCCAAATTTCGATGTAAATGACCATCGTTATTATAAATTGAATTGAAATTGAATAATATTTATTTAGCTGTAGGATGTTGAAATTTTGCTGCTTTTATAGGAACAAATCATTTATTGTTTCCAATAATTAAAAATGTAAACTGAGACATTTTTTAATAATGAACTGATCAGCAATTAAAAACAAACAACTCAATCCTTATACGGTGTCAAAAAAAAAACATTACCAATCATCAATAATGATTCTAATATGACAAATCAACAAGAAAAAGTCATGAATTATTAAGTTACCAGCATTGACCGGAATAATGTTAACTTTAGTGGAATCAAAACGAATCAGCCGAAAATTTTGCAGGGTTAATATTGAATTTGTGGTGTGATTGCCCTAATAAAAACAACTGACAATTCAAAAGTTTGCGTTTCAATACCATATGCTAGCTTGAAAACAGAATCACTTTCTTGTGCCGGCCTTCGCTGCTGTCAAAATTCAAAGCGAAGTGTCAAAGTTAGCGTTCGGCCGTTTCCTTCTTTCTTTCCCAACATCAAGATGGCTGATCAGGTACGGTTTTGTTAGGTGTTCGTCGACGAATTCGTGGTTTCTGGTCGGTGTTTTGCCTTTGTTTCGGATAATTTGATATCGGAAGCGCTAAATAAACTGTTACGGTTCCGAAGGTGTTTAATTTGCTGCCTTCGCTAGTAAGGATTCGCGGTAAATGATGGAGGAATTTGCGTGCCCGTTGAAGGATATTTTTGGCCGGCTGGAACAAACTTTATTTTGTGCTCCGATAATAGTTTAAATGATGAAAAAATCATGACGGTCTGCTGACACAAACGTGAAGATTGTCAGATTACAACCCAATTTATGATCATTTCTGATATTAGATTTTTATCCACCTAAAATTTGTCGACTACACGTCTTGTTTACATCCGAGTTGTGCTTTGTTGATGTGCCACTAACATTTTTTTTTCTCTTCCTGATCCCGTAGAACGAACGTGCGTTCCAGAAGCAAATCGGTGTGAACCTGAACCGCAAACAGGTCAACAAGAAGAAGGGTTTCCGTCTGCACCGCAGCATCGGTCTTGGCTTCAAAACCCCCAAAGAAGTAAGTATCTTGTTTTAAAATCCTTGCAGAACAGGCTTTTTTTCATGATGATACCCCTCACGATGGTCTTCTGACTAGTAAATGAGGATACCCTTCTTTAAACCCAATTTTATTGACTGATCGTTTTTCAACACATTTCTTGCGATCAAGCAAAAAATCCATGAACTGATAAAAAATGTCTTTGTTTTAGGCCATCGCCGGAACCTACATCGACAAGAAATGCCCCTTCACCGGTCACATCTCGATTCGGGGTCGTATCCTGACCGGAGTGGTACGTAAGATGAAGATGCAGCGGACCATCGTGATTCGGAGGGACTACCTGCACTTCATCCGCAAATACGATCGTTTCGAGAAGCGGCACCGGAACCTGAGCGTGCATCTGTCCCCGTGCTTTAGGTGAGTTTCGGTGAAGGACCTGAAGCAATTCAGGATATTTTCACAGCAAGTGTTCACTCTGTGTCATTCGAAATATCAATAGAATGATGCTATTTAATCTTGCTAGATTAATCCCCCTCGGGGAAGCAGCATGACTATTCACGGAACGCGTTTCGAGAACCGTTTTGGGTTCGGATTGGCGTTCCGATGCAAGTAGCTGTTACAGAAAAAAAAACATCTAAACTTCGGTAGGCTTGTTGAGTTTCAAAATTATAGTTTGTCACTCATAATTTGTCAAGATTTAATTTGTATACCAACAGTTGAGTAATTAAGGTTCTTTGAAACATGAAAACAGACAGCTAAGCTTTGAAACATCATTAATTGTTTCCGATGTAATATCAATGTTAAAGTGCATACAGGTTGGTGTAATTTGGGATCTGTGTATTTCGAGGCTGAAGTAATTTTCCATATTGGTCTTAAAAATCGTGAAAAAAAACCGCACCATCAGCGCCTTCTAGAACCAACAATGATTCTGACCTCAGAAATATAATTCTTCCGATCATGATAAATCAGTAAATCCAAGAATACCACCCTAAGATCAAAAGCTCTAAAGCTTGGTTTAGGTCGACGTTAAAATTATGTGAAAACCATCCTAAACATGACAAACATCTAAAAGCGTCTCCAAATTCAACTATAACAAAATTCAATCTTTCTTTTCTCCATTTTTTATTTGTTTCCAATCCAACAGAGACGTTGAGGCCGGAGACATTGTGACCGTTGGTGAGTGCCGGCCCCTATCCAAGACCGTGCGCTTCAACGTGCTCAAGGTGAGCAAGCTGGCTGGCGCTAAGAAGAAGTTCACCAAGTTCTAAAACCTTTGCGATGCGGGAGGCTTTTGAACTGGAACGATGAGTGCTCCGGATCTGCCGTTCTGTGAGTGGCACCCGGACCACGAATTGCTGCTACTGATATGCGTGTAAAGTTGTTGTATCGGAAGGGAGGAAACGAATGAGTAATGAAAAACAACAATAAATTCCACCTTTCAATGGAATCTAATAAGTCTGATTTTTTGTCTTAAAATTATCACATGTTGTATTTCTAAGAAAGAACTCGTTTTATGTTCATATTACTGTTGCATTAATGGTTCCTCTGGAGGAGCGTGTCGATTGGCAGCTGCCCTGGTCATGTTGGCTTTGAGTGCCATAATCATCGCTTTCTTAGCTCCTTGCCGAAGGAGGGTCAGCTTGAATTGCATCAGCACCACCAGATATGTTGCCATGAAGGACAGGTTCTGAAACAATGAGAAAATAGATCCTTACAAAGTCATAAAAAAAATTACCTGATCATGATCTTACAGCTGTTATCAATCGACGGTTGATGATAGCGTAGCCATCGAGATTCATTGTGGGCGGATTTTTGTCGATCGCTACCAGGAACATTTCCACCTCCTTCTGGGTAGCTTTATCCACAGCCGTCAGGTTGACATTCAGTAGACGTTCTTGAAAGTACAGTCCGACCTGGAAACATTTTCTTAAATTATTGCATTAATTGTAGGATCTATTTGAAAATTAACAAACTGCAACATTCCGGCGACACAACAGAACAATAAAAAAAGAAGATAAAACAACATACCCTCTTCGAAGCGTGGTGTGCCTCGTTGCAGATGATGAACAGCAAGCTCATGCAGTAGAACACGATCACGAAGAGTCCGACTTCTTTATACGTTGCCCCGTGGTCAATGATTTCACTTAACGAGCCGTACGTAGCGATTATGGTGGTGAAGAATATCACCAAGCAATAGATACCGTACATGTTGGAATAGGCTTTCCCTAGGCCGGAAATGACAACCAGAAATTAGAGAATGTTGGAACGATGAACCGAGTAAAGGTATCATACCCAGTTGCTGCATCATGTGGCTAAGGTCAACCCATAGATGACGATATTCGGTCAGCTTATCAGCAGGGTTTTTGGTAGCCAGTATTTTGGACAGCTCTTTGGCGAAAGCTCGACTAGCTTCTCCGAAGGCAGTGCAATTTACAAACCTACAAACATTTCAGAAAACTACAACACTGAACCTAGAACTTCACAAAAACTGTTCCACTAACCACAAGCTGCAGAATCCGTTCAACATCGCGATGATGTGGTAGTAAGCGAAGGTATGGGTAAACTGAAAATCCGGCTGCAGGTAGTACTCGGACAAGATGATCGCAATGCTCAACGACCAGGAAACGACGCACAAAGCCCACGTTATCGGGTACAGTTTGGGAAACACTATCGGAGTTCCGGTGACTACCAAATACTTGTATTGGTAATCGGTCCACATGTTTTTAAACTTCGCTACCTCGGAGCCGTTTCGCCATGAAGCCACCGGTAGCAGAAAATGCGGCACCAGAATGCTCATGAAGATTATGTTGTAGATTACTTCGTCGAAACGCTTATCGCTGTTGTAGATGAATTTGTTGATACGCTCTTTGGCCACCAGCACTACCACCACGGTTTCGCAGGCGTAGATGAAGTACGCCCAGAGGAACGCTTTCGATCCCCAGGTGAAAGTCGTTCTTGGCATGTTGACACCTTAAAGAGGGTTTAAAGAGGTATCAGCTGAATACGAAATTATTCTTTGAAAAAACGACAACCTTTGGGAGCTCTCATAATCGGCATAACTCCCATTATTTGGAATAAAACCAATAAACTTTTGGTAGTGTGATAGAAAGAGTCATGTTTATCAAGAAGATTCACATCGGCTTGTATCTTCATTTTGCTGAGGTACATGTGACTTGGTGAAGAATCATCTGTTGGAAAGAATAACGGTTATTTTTATCATAATGACAATTAATATTAAGGGCGTTACAAATGAGACTTGCGATTGCAATACGCTATGCAGTTGGTGATTCTACTCTTCGACCCTTAATACATTTTTTGTCGTAACTCGTATCATGTGACGGTATTAAGGAAATGTGCGAAATTACGTTTCAATTAAGAAAACCAAATGGGTAGCACAATCAATGCATGCGAATAAAAATACAGCCAAAACAGTGTTTTTTTTTAGTTTTAGTTTACTGAACAATATTACCATACGAAATTGAGGGTTGTAAAGCGAGCTCTTAGAATAAGCTTAATGGGGTCAAGGAACGAATTCAGTCCCTAATATTTTTATTCAAAAACATACCCCTATTTTTGGTGCACCCTAATGTCAACGAATCTTTTTTGAATGCTTTGCAACATTGCAATTCTGCCGTGATATGATTCTCTAGTACTTTTCATGAAATGTGATACTGCATACAGATCACATTTCATGAAAAGTCCCGGAGAAGTGGAATGCGGGGAAGAGAAAAACGCTCTGATTGGCGAAACCTAAAATTTGCATATAGGTCTGTCACTTCGGCATATGACGGCAGAATTGTTGTTGGTGCACTGCAGTCGATCGATCGATCGTGGATTTTCGATTTTTCAGTAATTATTTAAACATTTGTTTGATTTTCAACTAATACTTCCCATCAAGATTATCATTTCAGAGCGACTTACTGTTCAGAAGCTGTTCGGCTCGTTCTTTGATACGACGGCTGTCCTCGAGCTGCTGGCGTTGAATCGGGTTCAGCGTTTGCTGCCGTATGTGATAGTCCGCATTCTCCAGCTGGCTGTGTAACATTGTGGTCACAAACGTTGCTCCTTTTACCAAATTTGCAGAAACGAATGAATTGCGACCTTTAAATTTTACACAATTTATACTATCGGGGTTATCGAACAGTTTTATCCATCGAAGGTATTGCTAAATTTTTAATCGTAAAACTTTTTCCGAACACAAACAGTGTGAATTAGTGAACTCAAAGATAAGCCATTCGTAGGTATTTACAATGCGGGAAACTTTCTCTTAGTTCTATCGTAGCAACTGTATCCAATGTTTACTTGAGACTTGAAAGTAATATTTTATTAATGGCTTTGGGAAAATTGTCAAAATTCAATCTGGATCTGGGCAATTCTTTTCGGAAATGTTCATGCAAAATTTAATGTATTGATGAACGAATAAAAATGCGTTTACCTTTCTTTGAAAATGTATCAATACTGCTAGGTTTTTTACCCACTTAGATGCGCAAGCCTTGCATAGAACGGGTCAACGAGTTGATATCCCAGATGACCAACTGTCCATCCATACCGGAAGTGCTGATACGCTGCGCGTTACCCTTGTTTCCGGTGTAGATGCACACACAAGTAATCGCATTCTGGTGGATGGACTCCAGGTTGGTGTCGGAATTCTCGGTACGTGAGTTACGGTCCAAAGATTGGAAAATTCTCATCGCCGATATTCCTCCTTGTTCCTTCTTCGTTGACTGATCTAGTTTTGCGGCCAGTGTTATCTTTCCTCCCTCGAAGGAATAAATCAGAGGAACGCAGCTGTGGCCAGATACCAAAATTGATTGTGGCGAGATCCACTCGCAACAAAGGAATGGTAAATATTCTGTTTTGATCTTAATGACCACGTTACCGTTGCCGGCCTCGGCCACATTTATTCCACTGTCATGACCTACCCAGCAAATGCGGTTTCCGTCAGCCGAGAAGCTCACACTGTGAACCCATCCACCCCCATTGGAAGAGTTTTTGAATTCGGCCAACATCTGGCCAAGCGGTTTCTTTGGTCCCCAAGCCGTCGGTTCCGGGTGCTGTTCGATGTCTTTGATAAAGGCCGAGAACACCCGAACCTTGTAATCGGTCGAACCTGCGACCAGTAGCATATTGTTCGGATGCCAATCTAGAGAGGTCACCGTCGATCGGATCGGTTTCTTTATGTGCTTCGACACCCACCAGTCGTTCTCGGACTCAAAGTAGCAAACGGAAATCAGCCGTGCTCCTGACCCTACGGCGAATTTGTTCTCCAGCGGAGACCAACGCACGCAGGTCGCAGCCCGGTTGATTCGCAGCAGCACCAACGTTGGCTTCCACTTGCCATCGTCGCCTTGGGTCCACACGTAGGCGTTCCGATCGACGGCACAGGTCACGATCCGGTTTGTGTTCGGGGCCCAATCGATACCCATCACCCGGAGATCATGTTGGTTCAACACGTCCAACAGCTTCCATTCGGAACCGTCCCGCTTGTAGATGTGCACCTCGTTGTTGTTCGGCGAGATGGCGATTTCTGGAGTAGAAAAACAAAAAAATTATCGTGACTGGTTTTTATCGTTTGAATTTCGTCTTGTTTCTATAACTTTAATCAAACTCTTGAACTTCAATAAAAAAAGCTATCAAATTTCTTATTCTCTGATGACTTCTTTAATTTTAGATGGCTTCAACTCAGGACGAATGCACAGATAGCACGGCAACGAAAAGATTTGAGCAACATGCTGCAATCGAACTAAGCTAGATAAAAACTAAATAAGTTATAAAATCGCTGGAGTTAAGATAATCTTAGCTCCAGCAGACTTTCTTTGTCTGGATGAGAAAATATAACATCGGGTATATCCCATATTAAATATTAAGGAAATTTATTTACATATGACTGAAGAAACACTTCTGTCTGAAAGTTTCATTTAGGTAAAATTTTCTCAAAAATAGCTAAACCGTTTTTCACCCTATATCAAAGCTAGCTAAATCTTCATACAATAAAGAATAGATGAACATTACTAAACATAAAAAATAAGTTTAAAACAACTTACGCGTACGATCCTTGTTCCACGCGTGGCAAGTGATGGGATTCAAATTGCCCCCGAAGGTGTGGCGTTCAGTCATGATTGTTTCTTATCAGCAAACGGCAGCGGACTTTTTTTTAAGATAGTTGAGTCACCAATCCGTATCGACTTCTAGCGCTGAATCACGAATGAATTATTGAGATCGCACCCCACGCAGATTACAATAGTTGTCGATTTTTATATCGAAACAAAACTGAAATAAAGAAACGGAACCTATAGAATTTTGTGTAATATAAGAATAGCATTTTCTAAATTACCCTACAGCAACGTTGATTGGGAAAATCCGCGGACTCTGGGCCGTCTACACGAATTTTTCACAAAATGCAGTTAGACTACTCGCATTGATGGAGGAATGAAAAACATTGAAAAACAATGACGTATTTTCTTCGTTCCCAGGGTTGCCAGGTGCCCAGATTTGTCTGTAAAACCAAGACTTTTGACCCTTCGTCCAGATATTGGTCAGACACAGATTTTGCCCAGATTTTTGCTGAGAGTGCCCAGATTTTACAGACTTTCAAAATTGACAGATAAAATCAATATTAATGTATCAGATTTGATATGTAAGTGACAGACTTGACTAAAATCTGACTTGTATTCTTTGATATGACCAATCAATCGTTTTTTAAATAAGATCGGCATGGTACGTGGTAGGAAAAAGTGTTTGTTATGTAGTTATCAACACGAAAATAACCCGTACACCATAGCACAAACACACCTCAACCCCCCCCTCCGCTCACACACGATTCACCAAATTTAATTTCTTGTTTAGTACCAAATTTGTGATTTTCCTTATGCACAGACACACACAGACTTTTTTTCAAAATTGCCCAGATTTTTCATCCTCAACACCTGGCATCCCTGTTCGTTCCGCAAACTCACATGCTGTCAGTTCCAGTTTTTCCTTGAAATTCAGCGGTGCCAGTAAAGTATTTAACTTTTCAATTTGATTTTAATAAATTTTAAGTTCAGTTGGAAAGACCGTCAGAAATTCAAAGCTCAAAACAATCACTTTATAATAACAGAAATTATGTCTACATTAAATGTACCAAATTCACATAAAATGAAACTAGAATAATCCAAATCAATTACAGATCGTATGCAAATTTATATCAAATTCATTTCCATACCAATAGTTTCAAAACAACAGAAAACAGTAGTTCTACTAAGAAAATAATTTTCTACTCCTTTAAAACAGCATTGATTAAACTCATGGACAACAAAAAATTCAAATCAAACAGACTGAAAAAAAAAAATTTCTACACCTTTAAAACAGCATTGATTATAAAACTCATGCATGGACAACAATAAATTATTCAAATCAAACAGATTGAAAAAAAATCTATGAATAGGACTACAAAAATTTGAAAACTTACAGCATTCTTTGCATTAAATTTAAACAGATTTAAGGAACAAATTTAAGAGTATAAATTAGAAAACATCATTTCCAGATCTTCCTATCAGTGTGGAAAGAATTTCTTTAGAAATGAATTGAATAGATTAACTATATTATCAGCTATCCACAATCTACATGTACATCATAATTTAACAAACGACGAACATGTTTTTACAAATCTTAAAAGTTTTTAAAATTTTCAAAATTGTTTGGAAAAGAGCGATTACAGTGAAATAAGTTTCGAATGATTTTAATGAGTTCATCTGGTGCCTCTAGTAAATGAGAAAAACAATAATTTTCGCGACGATCATTCCGCGATTTTGAAATAGAACATTCATTTCGCAGCTTTTGTTGAGATCGAATCTTTTTCGATCAGATTATACAAACAAGTGTAAAGATCCGTAATCAGAACATGGCGGAAATGAAGAATCCACCATCCTACGAAGAGGTGATCTCGGAAAGTTTTCAAGGGAATCCACCAGTTCAAAGTAAGATCACAGCCATTGGATGAGTCATTGGCTGGTGAATTTTCAATATTGTTTATTGAAACACCATTACTGTGTAAATGTTTGATTTAGATATTCCGGCAGTGATAACGGTGGCCCCATCGGCTCCATATCCTCAACAGATGTATCCGGGAGTTCCCACAGCGTATCAAAGGCCGATGCCCAATCATGGTTATGGATCTATGGATGTTACCGGAAATGCAGTCCCAGCTAAGGTAGGTCCAACTGTGATGCCTCCGACAGGGGGTGGTATTGCGGCCAGTACAACTACGACTGCGGTACTGATACCACAAGAAATTATTGTGGTCGGGGGATGTCCGGCCTGTCGCATTGGCATGCTCGAGGACGATTACACGTGCTGTGGGGTTTGTTGTGCCATTTTTTGCTTCCCTGTAGGCATCCTTTGCTGTTTAGCAATGAAGAACAAACGGTGCACAAACTGTGGAGCACAGTTCTAGGTTCTAGGCAACGAAAAGGTCTTGTCATTACTTTTTGTGTTAATATTTTCCAAGTGTGAAATAAATCACATTATAAACTACCAAAAAAAAAAATAAGGTGATTGGTAACAATGAAAGTGTGCGGCAAATAATATGATTGATATTGATAAGTGTTAACGAATAGGCCATTTTTTACAAGAGGTATTTGCATTTAGATATGTTATGACACACGTGTTTAAAGATAATTCATACGATTTACAATAAAATCTATTCCACTTGCGCAACACTTTTTATTTGTGCCGAAATTATTTAAATGTGTTAAATTTAAATTTTGGTTTCTGCAACTGTCAGAATGAGAAAAAACTTTGAATTGGTATGTTACTGACCCATAAAGTATACAACAGCTATTAATCTAAAATTTATTTTAAAATGCATATCTATCGATGTGAAGAAATTTACTTTATACAAAACTATTTAAGATTATTTTGAGTTATAGTTATTTGTTGGTCCAAGTTTTCGGATGTGTGTAAAAAATACGCCACCTCTTGTTCGCAGTCGGAAACGAAACAAACGCATCTCAGTTTATTGGCATGAACAGAAGCTGCTATAAAACTACTTAGCATTTCGCTCACGTCTCTAATTCTGGTATAAATCGGAGTTGCATCATTTTACCAAACATAACAGTTCTTTCCCCTAAAGATTATCGCTACAAACTATTCAGAATTTTAAAAAAAAAATCCTTTTGTAAATTTTAAATCACATTTTTTAACTTTTCAAACTTTAGATATTCATTTTTACAATAGGATATTGAAAACTTCATGTACTTCGGGGCCATTCAGATATCACGTGGACAGTAAAATGAGATTTTTGACCCCCTCCGGGGACAAGCGTGGACATTTGACAAACCCCTACCCCCCTCCCCGGATGTCCACGTGGACAGATTTAAAGTTCTTTTTTGCCTCTACTTTTTGTCTTTTTTTAAATGGCTGATTTTGAAAAAACGAATAAAAAATTTCCTGATATAAAATAATTTTAGAAATTTTAAATTTCTAAATTATCATATTTATCTTCTACTTTCAAGTTGCTACTAATTGTTCAATCTTGAACGGATAGCTTTGCAATTTTAAGATTTTTGTTTAAACATCTCAATATTTATTCACCTTTAGAACATATTTTGGAAGTAAGTAGGTCCACCTGGACATGACCCAAACCCCTAAACTCCGCTCCGTGGACAAGCGTGGACATTTTCATACAACCCCCCCCCCCCCCACCCCCCACCTTCTCCTAAGTTGTCCACGTGGTATATGAACGGCCCCTTTCAATAAATTTTCACTTTTAAATTTAAAATTTTCGGCATTCATTCGCGATCGACTTCTGGTTTCTATCAGACTTCGATCCAAGGTTTTTAAAATCTCTCGACTTTGTTGTAACTTTTTTGATTGCTCGGGAAATTCGAGAAAATCATCCTACTCTGGTTCGTTTTCCTCCCTAGGCCGTTTCCTTCTTTGGACATCGATCATAAATCTGGTTCTAGTTTGCCTTCGCTCCGTGATTCTCAATTGATTCCTGTGGGTGTTGATGGAGTGCCTGCCGAAACATATTCGGAAAACATTTGGCGAGGCTCGTTTCACAAATTTAGCATCAATCCATTTAACATATGAATTTTTGTCGTAATTTTTATAAAGTATTTCATTTCCTAAACATCATTTAGAAAACGCATCATGCTTTATATTTTTATGCTTCTTCCCTTTTTTGAGTAGCCGAAAGAAACATTTTGTAGTTATTATTTGGATTCAACAAATCTCCGTGGGCCTGGTAAGAGGCTCATTTATATCACTCTGATATAAATGGGTATGCCTTGTCGCGCAAGATCTTAAAACATCGAATAGTGTAAATATCACACCAGATCTTGCGAGCACGAACGGATCACTGATGAACACCAGTGAAACGGAACCTACGTGTTGGCCCCACGGCTTTAAACTAACGTCTTACCAGTGTTCAATATGGTCCGATCAGTATTGATTGTTTGACCTGATATAATTATTCATACAATTTGTTTAACCTTCCAAAGCCGTTCGCTAAATATCCGTTTCGGGGAAATATGCGTTGTAATTTGATTTCGTTCTACTGGCTGTAAATGTTAACCGATTTTGATGATATTATATTCATTGTGTAGGTAATTTATTCTAATTACTCATCATTTCAAAATAAAGTCGATATGTATTACCAGGATTTCAGAAACTGGTTCAGAAAGTTAAAAGTCCGAAAAATCAATTTTATTTTTAAAATACTCATAACTTCTGACAGCTTTTCTGTATTTAATTATTTCATTGATGTTTGAAATTGTCAAGAATCCATCTATCCGACAATGTATAAATATGTTGGGGTCCAATGAAAGTTTTTACCGCTATGACAGATTTTCCGGTAGAAAAAAGTCTTACTTAAAAAAAGCGACATCCAGTTTTTGCTTTGCTTAGCTGTATTTCATTTCTCAATGAACCGATTTTGAAAACTCAAATTTTAGTTTTTTGACATTAATTTGATCATTATTTTCATAGAACATACTTGGTCTGTCAAAACTACCAGTTCATCAGTATATTGGAATGATGATAAAGATGTTTGAAATGTGCGCTTCGGGTCATATTGACCCGAACGGCTTTGGAGGGTTAATAAAGTTTTATATTTCAGGTCCATGTTTAAGAAGTCCAGATGTGTCCCCGTATCCTAGGCTTCAAGGAGTCACGGATTAATAACTCAATGTGGTAAAGGTAGTAGTATTCGCGTCCCCAATGCTCTAGTAAGTGTGCATTTGCGGTTTATGAATTTCGAAGGCTTATTCTTAAATCAAGCATTTTACAAGAACTAGAGGCTCATTGGATCAGAATGCTTTTTGGACAGTTTCCTGTTAACAATAATTCTTTCTCATTTCAACGCTTTTTGCTAGATTTGCCTAATATTCGGTTAGGTTTGAAATTCAATTAAGGAAGTCGAAGAAAGATGGTACGATTTGGAAAAACAATAATAAAAGATAGTCCAGGAAAATAATATCGGGAATCAAAAATAGGAATGTAATTTATTTCAACTGAAACAGATTGAGGAAAGTTGCTCTGAGAAGTTGCTCAGAGTTAGCGATGAGGCTTTAGAAGAACAGCATTGTCATTAGTAGTATAGTCCTGTTCGGTTATTAATCAGTTTATTTTTTATTCTTTGTGTAACGTAGAATTTTTACAAGTGCTGCCAGTGATAAACACCTTTCAATGGAGATTCGGTTTTATGGTATCCAAGTTGTTAATATAATTACATATTTGGAGATATATTTTATTAGACAATCTATGCTAATCTCAAGCGAAAACAATCATAGGCTCAAAGTTCTTGAATCGAGTAAGGTTAGGTGACAGGTAGGGTCCAACATAATACTATTCACTGTGACAACAAACCTCAGCCCTACAGTGGCTACTATTTGTTGCTCACTCCACACAACACAATACTACTCACTGTGACAACAAACCTCAGCCCTACAAAGGCTACTATTTGTTGTTCACATCTCGCGTGAGCTTTCATTACGTCGAATGAAACAAAATTTGAAAAACTGAGATATTCACTAAAAAAGCTTCATTATAACATTATCTACCTATGTGATTGATAAAACAATCAATTTAAACCCTTTTAATATATAAAATTTAAGACTTCCAAAATGACGAATGAAACAAAACCTTGATTGCCAATTTCAATGTTGCTTACGTCCCTTCTTCCAAACGGCGAATGTGCAGAGGAAGAAAAACCTAGCACATTCGCTATGGATTCCATGAGCAAACAAGTGTATACAGGTAGAGGTTTTCAGAATATCAACCTGGCAATGAATATTATTTCAGATTCTTCTTTTCAAGCGTTCTTAAATCGATACTCAAGCAGGCTTTCGAACGCTGTAAAATAATGCAGCAAGGAAAAGAAACCGAACAGCAGCAGTAGCAGCAAACCTATCAACTAACTGCATCAGGCTGAGCGGCAGCAGCCTGCTGCTGTTAGTCACCCAATCACCCGATTCACACTTATATTACGCATTCACTAATAAATTTACCGCTGCACTCGACAACTCAATAAGTTAACATTCACTATGCCGAGAAAATTGAAAATTTACCGGTAATTGCCTCAGAAACATTTGGGCGTAAGTGCAAGTTGAACGAATCAAAGGACGAATGAGACAAATTTCCCCTCCAGCTGGTCGGCAACAGAAAGCTGATCAGCAGCAGCGAGCTGGTTTGACCGATGGCGCACCCGATTCACACATTTCATTATGCATTTACTTACCAATTTACCGCTACACTAGATATTTCACTTATTTAACAGCCACTACGCCGAGAAAATTGAAAATTTCCCATAGTATTTGCATCAGAAACATTTGGGCGTAAGTGCAAGTTGAACGAATCAAAGGACGAAAGAAAAGAGACGAATGAAACAAATTTCCCCTCCAAACGACGAATGTGTTCAGACGTATGAACGATTTATGTTTGAATATGTCGTATGTTCCTATATGATTAAAAAATAGCTCTAAAAATTGCAAAAAATTAAATTCATAATGTGGAATATCTGACACAATTAGTTTCCATGAATATTGCCTATTTTTTTAAGGGTTATCGGCGAAGGAATGAAAATAGGATTTGAAAAACACTCTTCAAATTTCAGAAGCGTTTTTCTCGGTTCGGTGTTTCTGTTTCATTCGACGTAATGAAAGCTCACGCGAGACATAACACAATACTATTCATTGTGACAACAAACCTCAGCCCTACAGTGGCTACTATTTGTTGCTCACTTCACATGACACAATACTACTCACTGTGAAAACAAAACTCGTCCTTACAAAGGCTACTATTTGTTGCTCACTTCACATGACACAATACTTTTCATTGTGACAACAAACCTCAGCCCTACAAAGGCTACTATTTGTTGCTCACTTCACATGACACAATACTTTTCAAAATGACAACAAACCTCAGCCCTACAAAGGCTACTATTTGTTGCTCACTTCACATGACACAATACTACTCACTGTGAAAACAAAACTCGGCCTTACAAAGGCTCACTTCACACGACACAATAATACTATCACGACAAACCTCAGCCCTCTAAAGCTACTATTTGTTGCTCATTTCACATGACACAGTGTTACACATTATTCAACCGATATAAAATACCCTCGCTCGCAATACAGCTCATTGGCAAGCCCAGCCCTGGTTCGCCAGGGTTTGACTTGTCAGAGAGCAACCGGAGTTTAAATGAGACACATTCTTAATCCGCCCGGTGTATTGCGGTCTCCTCCCAATCCTTCCCATTTCATTTACCTAGCTTTCCCCCGCGGTGAAAAATTTTGGCCTCAAAAGGGCCGTGTGATTTCTCATAAAGCTGCCGCATGAAAAAAAAAAAAAAAAATTATTTGGATTCAACAAATCTAAAAGTCTTTTTAATGCATGCAAAAATTATATCGTGTTTCTTCAATTTGTACGTTTTGCGCCCCAAACTTGCACTCAAACGCTCTAAATCAAACCAAATCACCCACGGCTTTCCATCACGCTTCCGCCGATGTGATTATCCAAAAAAAAACTAATAATTGTCCTTGTCGTCACTTTAAAGTTATTTATTTTTGTTGGACCAAGTTTTCGGATGTGTGTAGAAAATACGTAAGCTCTGGTTTGCAGTCTGAAATGGAACGAACGCATCGCTTTCAGTTCATTGCCATGAAATGAATAGAAGCTGTTATAAAACTAGTTAGCATTTCGCTCACTTCTCTAATTCTGGTATAAATCGGAGTTGGATCATTTCACCGAACATAACACTACTTACTTACTTAATGATCCCGCGCCGATCCTCCGGTGCATAGGGCCGTGGTAAAAGACCTCCACTGTTGGCCATCCGGAGACAGCGTCTTCACCTGGTCCCAGTCAAGATTCTCGTCGACAGTTCGGATTTCAGCGGCTAGGCTTCGCCGCCACGAGTGTCTGGGTCTGCCTCTTCTTCGATGTCCTTCTGGATTCCAGTCCAGCGCCTCTCTGCAAATCTCGTTTTCATCTTTTCGCAGCGTGTGCACAATCCATCTCCACTTACGTTCTCGAATCTCGATTTCTAGCGCCCTTTGATGACACCGGCGATGTAGTTCCTCATTCGAGATCCGGTTGCCAGACCACCAAGCGCGGATGATATTCGCAGACAGCGGTTTACAAATACTTGCAGTTTTCGCGTCGTTACCGCATATGTGCACAAAGTTTCGCACCCGTACAGCAATACGGATTTGACGTTTGAGTTGAAGATTCGGATTTTCGTTCGTAGAGAGATCTGGCGAACATAAAACGCTAGAGCCCAAAAAGATGAAAGGCACAAAACTACCATGCAGCGGTCGTACTCACGTTCTAGCTGCGCTACGATGTCCACGTTCCAAGTTTCCAAACCCTTTGTTTTTTTCGTCGCGTGAATCTTTGCCGATTTCCATCTAAAATTTCTTGTTCATTATTCATTGCTTATTACTTTAAACAGTCACCGGTTCGCAAGGTCCGCAGGTAACCCAATTATCTCTCAGGAAGACCGTCGTGATGTTCCTTTTTACCCGAACTCCACCAAGACGTTGTTGCATTCCGAAAAACAGATGCGTACGGAGGCCCCTATCTCAGTTACATATAACACAGAGAACGTTATAATGCGACCAATGCATCCACATCGGTTCGGTATCCGATCTCCGCTAATGTTGCTCGATGGTTTCTGTTTGTTGGCATCCCTGACCTTTTTGTAGATAGTCCTCCTCGAGCAATATCCACTTCTCGTGCCCGTAGAGAACAACCAGTCTAATGAGCGTCATATACAGGTTACACTTCGTGCGAGGGCAAAGTCTTCCCGACCGCGCCGCAGTTGCTTGTGGAGTGCGTAATAGGCACGACTTCCGCTGATCATTCGCCGCCGGATCTGCTGGTGTCATTGTCTGCGGTCACCAGTGAGCTGAGATAGGTAAAAGTCTTCGACTTCGATCGTGACCTTATTATTACTGGAATAGCGGGTTCGGTCGGTCTCGAATCCGCAGGCCAGCATGTTCTTCGTCTTAAACGTTTTAATCATCAACCCAAATTTTTCCTGCTTCGCGTTTTAGTTTGCGGTAGATCTCCTCGAAGCCACAGATGATCTGCCGACTTTATCAATGTCATCGGCAAAGCAGATAAGCTGTTGACTGGATCTGTTTAAAATCGTGCCCCGCATTTCGCCCACCGCTCGTCGAATAACACCTTCTAGTGCCACGTTGAACATCATGCAGGATAGACCATCACCTTGTCGAAGCCCCCTGCGCGATTCGAAAGAACTCGACAATTCACCCGAAATCTGCACACAGTATTGCGTTCTATCCATCGTCGCCTTGATCAGTCTGTTCAGCTTCCCGGAAAAGCCGTTTTCGTCCATGATTTTCCATAGCTCGTCATAGTCGGGACGGTAGGGACTTGATGTTCACGACATTTTCGGAGGATTTTTCGTAATGTGAAGATCTGGTCCGTCGTCGACCGTCCCTCCATGAAGCCGGCCTGATGACTTCCCACGAATCTGTTCGCTTGTGGCGTTAGACGGCGGAGTAGGATTCGGGACAACACTTTGTAGGCGGCATTGAGGACAGTCAGTGATCGCTTGGTAGTTCTCACAGTCCAATTTGTCGCCCTTCTGTGTCCCAGATCTGGACCATCAACCGGTGTAGGCAATCGGCCAACATGTCCGGGCCCATTTTGGTGAGTTCAGCTGCGATGCCATCCTCTCCAGCCGACTTGTAGCTATTCAGCTGGCGAATGGCTTCCTTAACTACAGTCATCGTTGGGAGTGTCTCCTCTACGTCGTTGGTTACGCCGGCGATGTACCTTCCCTCACCGTCTTGATCTCCTGCATGTGCGCGCGCCGTTCAGGTGTTCATTGAAGTGCTGCTTCCACCTTTTGATCATCTCACGATTGTCCTTCAGGATGCTCCCGTCTTTATCCCACCACACTTCGGCTTACGGCGCGAAGCCTTTGCGGGATGCTTTCAGGCTTGTAAGTGGTCACCATCGTTTGAATTTTTCTGGAGACAACCATCATGCTTTGAGTTTCTGATAGGGACCATTCAAATATTACGTAATGCTTTTAGGGGGGGGGGGTTTATAGCAGTTTGTTACGCTTCGAGGCTTCTGCTTAGAAATTCTGGGACGAATGTGTTACGTAGGGGGGGAGGGGGGGTTGAAAATGCTCGAAAATTACGTTACGTAATATTTGAACGGCCCCATAGAACTTTCGTATTTCTTGGGAACGATGCAGCTGCTCCATATAGCAATAAATTCGTAAGTTTCGTTCAGCGAATTTAGTTAGCAGAGTTTTGTTGGCCACCTTTCTATCAACGTTCGTACTTCCTTATCCGAGATAAATCGCACATGTTCTATAACATTTCGTTATTCATTTCATAGCGCACTAGAGGTCCAAGTATGAAACCTTGTGGAACACCTGGTTTTAGAAACTTTTTTTTTTGTTTCGCTTATAGTCGTTATATTTATTGCTGATCCACTCTTTTTTTCTATTTCTGCGATAGCTGATTTGGGCTCCCGTAGGGTACCACAGTAAAAAAAAATTACAGTATTCAAGAAAAAAATGAGCATTATTCTACATAAGGATTATTTATCGACAGAAATTAAATCGGATGAACAAGCGGAAAACATTGAAAGATGATTTAATAAAAAGTTGTCAAACAAACATGTATACCAAATATTATTATCGGATTATCTATTGTTTATAAAACAAAAAATTGTGTTTGCCTTGAGGATGGTCAATCAGCGGTCAAAATCACGGAAAAATGAATAATAAAAAACCTGTTTGCGATGGGGTCAACCAGCGGACAAATTCATGAAAAAAAAATGAAAATCTGTAGTTGTTTAAATAAGTTTAGAGTTCGACGACACGGTAGCGATCATTCATTGAATGTTGGATTTCGTGCTATGTTTTGCAGTCGGAGTTATCCGTATAAAGTTTAACTGAAAAGCGGTTGGCGTGTAGAAAATTGTCAGATTTTATACTGATTTGACAGATCGCACAAATTTCGCAATTATGAGTGCGCAGTTCAATTTTTTGCGATGCGAATGGTATTATTTCCTATAATAGACTATTCACCGTACACAACCCCTTTTTTTAACTTCTCATATACGATTTGTTACATTTTAACGACAACATAATTGAATTCGACCAGCATATAAAGTATCAAAGACGCATTTATCGCATCCAAAATCTTCGTCATGCCAAATGAGTTAATTCTCAGGCTATGGAAAAATGTGTTTTCAATAATGTAGATTGTTTTTTGTTTTGTCTGGGATTTTAACGCTCGTAATTAATTCAATCTCAATTAATACTAAGAATAATAATATTTCATTCCGATGACTTCATGTTTTGTCCTCTCTTGCAAAATAATGATTTGAAGATTGATTCAAGAATTTACTTCTTAACTTTTCAATGAAATTAGTGAGTAAAGGCAGAAACACAATACAGCGTCGGTCGTCGCGTCACGTCAGCGGTCAACGCTGTCGATAAGTACTAAAACGCGGACGCGACGCACCCGACGATTTTTGCATCACAATTCAGCGTCAAGAGACATCTAAGATGTCTCTTGACGCTGAATTGTGATGCAAAAATCGTCGGGTGCGTCGCGTCCGCGTTTTAGTACTTATCGACAGCGTTGACCGCTGACGTGACGCGACGACCGACGCTGTATTGTGTTTCTGCCTTAAGAGTGATTTTTTTAACTGTGTTTACTGCTCCGGCTAGCCTACCGCACGGAAGGCTACCGTCGCGCGATTAGAAATTTTCCCAGTAACCGCAATACCATCTTTATGGAATTCGCGACTTTATCAACGTTGCAGTTGGCGGACACATATTGAAAAACTTATCCGGTACAACTGTGTTCGATGGGCTGGGCTCGAACTCACGGACATCGACTCAGGAGGCAAGTGACTTGCCAACTGAGCTATATCACAAGCCCCCAATTTTTTGAAACGTATTTGTGAGGGATTTCGAATTACTTAATATAAAGTTGCTTTTAATTTCTTTTATTGTGCATCTGCTTTTGTACATAGCGAATTTCCTTAAATATATTCATTTTTCAATTAACTTCCTCTCTGTATCTTGAAAATAAGTTTTTTAAATATACTTATCGATTAACCTACTCTTATTGTTTCACAGCTAGGTCAATGCGTTCAATAAATACATTCTCTTATCGTTTGATTACAAACCATATATGCAACATTTAACAATCATCTTTAAAACTAACGATAAAAACGAAACGTCTTCCTCTCTCTCTCTAACGGAATTTACAAATCCGCAGCGAGCCGTTCGATTTCGTCTATAATGTAGTTCATATCGGACTTATCCAGCGAAGAGTTTTGCAGAACCAATCGGAAAAAGTTGGGCTTATCGTGGATCGGTTGATAGGTAATCATCATGGAACCCTCGCGCATCATGCGTTCCTTCACTTTGGGGGCAACCTTGTGCAGTTTATCGGCAAATTCAACCGAGTCCCGTGGGGTGTCCCGCAGGCTTGGAGGAACGTACCAGAAACACACGTTCGTGCACTCGGGATTCTCGATCACCATTTCGAATCCGTTGCGGGCCTTGATGGTATCGGTAAAGTATTCGGCATTCTCGAACACCTTATCAATGTGCTGTTCCAGGCCGGAAGTTCCCTTGGCACGCCACATGAACCAGAACTTGAGCACATCGGCCCTGCGGCCACACTGGATGTGCTTATCACCAGTGTCGTACTGGGTGTCGTAGAATTTGTCCTTCTGGAACAGATAGGTGGCGTTTGTCGAATGGCACTCGGTCAGAACGTTCTCGTGTCGTGTCAGGAAGGTGGAACACTGCTGTGGGGCGGCGAGCAGCTTATGTGGATTCCAGGTAACTGAGTCCGATCTGAAATACGATAAATAGAAATACAATCAAATTTACTTTTGGAAAACTTTGTATGACACATCTGTGTCCTTTTATGATGGAATTTATTAATTCTATCAGGCAAACATGTCTTGGCTTCATATTCAGTCTGTGCTGTTCTGTTACCATTAACTTAAAAATCCTTGTTTTATAATAATTTTGTCAAATTTTTTTTTCGTCCGCAAAAATTTGGACCAGTTTTTTGTAATTATTTCCTTTATTTTCTCTCTTTATATCTTTTTAATGAGGCACACCGGGGCAAGTGCAAACAAAGCCCAATTTCTCCCAATTCAAAAAATAATTAAAATAATCTTATAAATTGTTTATTGAGTCTAAATGAATATTTTCAGTTAAAAAATGTTCTTAACATTTTTGCCTATGGTGAAAAACGGTTTTGTTTGCACTTGCCGGGTGTACCTTATGTGCGGGGTGGCCACTGAACTGCTGCAAAAAATGACTTTTTGCTCCCATATGTTTTTTCGATGCCTTTTGGGTCACCAAGTAACAGTGTAAAATTTTAGATGATTTGGTTGATTCCTGAGCTAGCGCAACGCGTTTCAATTTTGTATGGAAATTTGCATGGAAGAAAAAATTTTTGCTCATTAAATCATCCAGAAAATTCAAATAAGCTTGAAATAAAGTTGGTCTTTAACTTTTGGTTTTGGCTATTCTTAAGGTTCATTTTTTGCTAACATGACAAACAGCTAAATATTTAATGAAAAAAGTTATAACCATTCCAAAATTATAAATCTGAATTAATTTAAAAATGGCAGACGTTGCTTTTAGCAAAGGATATATAAATCAATAAGTTCCTTGATGAGATTTTTATTCTCATCGTACGGTTACACAGTTTTCAAATAAGCAGTCGAAAACGCTAAAAATAAAAAATTAAATTTTTGAAAAAAAAACGTTTTTATAACATCGAATATCTTCCCTGGGATAGAGGTTAGGTTTGAGCTTAGTTCACATGAACTGTACTGCAATAATTAAGGAATATTTTTCATTAAAAGTTATATTTTTTTGGACTTTCAGTACATCTCTGGCGATTTTTGATGAAAAATTTTGTTTTCCCATACAAAAATAAAACTCGTTGCGCTAATTCAGGGCTGCATGGTTCGCTTCCAAAAATTTTATTGCTATTTCTGGCAGCAAAAACAACAAAAAAAGTTACGGAAGGTGTAGAAATTTAATAATTTGAAATTTTCCTACAAAGCTTGCAGCTGTCTAGTGACCACTCATTCGGGAAATTCAGGACAAAGTCTGGATTTAAAATCCATCGGGAAAAAGTCGGAATTTCCTCCAAGAAATCGAGAATTTTTGGCTCAGCGACTCAGTGCATATATTTCAGTTCCTTGAAATGCTCCAGAATAACTGAAAAATGTGAATTTAACACTTAACCGATGTTCTAAGAATTTTGACTTTAACTTAAGCTTTCCATAAATTTTTCTGAGCGTATCTTAGCGGAATATCTTAGCGAAAATTCAGATAATCAACCATTAACAAATAATTATTAGCATTAAAAATTGGAACTCCGATCATGTCGATATCTGCATATGAACTCAAGTCAGAGATTCGTTGTTTACTTTAGAGAAAATTGAAAAAGCCAAACCAACTTTTGAGTATGACGTATTTATGATGATTCAGTTTCATATTTTGTTAAATAAAATTTTAGGACCAGATTTCTTGGATCGTTGAATCTTTTGATAATAAAACACGCTTCAGAACACGCTAACTTTCAATAAATCCGTATCATAGTTACGTTGAGTTTTGGGCCTTATCATTGAATACCTACTTGAATTTATGTTAGAATTTAACATTTTGAAACTTAAGTGAACTTTCTAAAGAAGATTTGAGGAAAAAATTCAGATAAAGTATAAATAAGAAAGCAGTGGAAATGTTGGTATCATTAAGCTTGTATAGTTGAAATCCACAAGAAACACATAACATAATTTCTGACGTAAATTCACATGATGAATTAAAACTGTTTTTTTTACTGAATTTACGGATTGAGTTTTCCAAAGTTATTAAAATATATTCAAAAGAGGTTTATGAAATAAATAAAACACATGATTGCACATAAGACTCAAAATGTACCTTCTTTGTGACTTGAATTTATTTATTTGTGGCTATTTTGAATCGTTTATACGAAATAAGCCATACTACAATACATCTTTTTTAACATATTCATACTCTAAGGATAGAATTTCCGATTTAACTAAATTTTTCCACTTATTTTAGATATATTTTGAAAACAAGATGTTTCAGATGGTAAATTTAATAGGTATTTATTTTTTACAATATTATCAATGCTTTAAACAATTCCCAAACAGGTCCTAATTCAGTTCTAAACTAAGCGAGATATGATAATCGTAGAACTAGAGTCTGGCACATTAGGCTTTTCAAAAATTAAAATATAATTTTTAATTCATAGATTTTTATACCTCCCACCCTAAACCAAAATTTCTGTAAATTAGGGAAGGATTCATTTCATCCTGATCCAGAGCAACAAATATATTTTTTTTGTGAATTTTCATAAAAAAAATTATGATATGCTAGTTTAATGGCATTACGGTGAATGTTATGATGGAAAATTCTTGAAAGAAGAATTACGGATAGGAAAGAAATTACGGATAGATAAAGCAGATGCTTATTAGAAGAAAATTTATAGGTGTTGAAATAGAGCCAAAAGCATATTTTTACGGAAAGCTTCAAAGGTGCGTTCTAGACCCTTTGTCCCGCATCAATTGAATGGCTAGGAGAAGTAATAGCGAGAGGCGCAATTACGTTCACCCATGCATCCAACCCGATGGATTGGTAAAGCACGTGCTTCCCAATCGTTAAAAAGAAAAAAAAATTGAAGAGAATTGAATCCAACTGTGTAAGTTGAAATACTAGGACTAGATAAGATGAAAATTAATGTTGAAAAACATGCGAAAAAAATTCACAAATTCAACCAACTGTGGAGTTCGACTCAATTCTCTACGAAAAAGTTTCGCTGACTGAATGTTTGAGTCAACCTCCATCTATGGGTTGCAGTTGCAAAAAATTTTAATTCTAAATCCAGCAGTGTAAATAAGGAAATGTTTATTCGTTTTTTTTTTTCAAAATCAGCCATTTCAATAACAAAAAGGCAAAAAATAGTGTTTTCTAACCGTCAAATTAGATTAAGAAAAAAAACAATTTCAAATCTGTCCACGTGGACAGAAAAGGAGGCGTTGACTGAGTTCGGATTGCACGCGTTTTTTTCGTCACGTTTGCAAAATTTTTGGAAAATCATAATTTTTTATGTGAAAGTACAGAAAAACATTTTAAAAGTTCATTTTAGTAGCTTAACTCTTCTCTTGATGAATCTAGTTTAGGTGGGCTCAAAACCCAGCTACGGAGAGGAAAAATAAGTGGTTCAATAGTTTCACAAGTGCGAATGGCATAATTTGCAACGTTTGTACTCAAGTTCTGCTGTTGTTTTTCACCATCGGAGCATTCCCGTAGACTCTACTTTGTGCTGCCTTTAAAGCTTATAATGCTAATAGTGATAGTTAATTATTGATAAAAAGGCCACTTCGAATATTTTTTTCAAGTAAAATATTTTCACTCCCGCAAGCATTGCAAAATTGTGTTAAGTATCAACCACGTATAAACGGAAGAGAATATTGGGTAGAGCGGAATAGCTGAGATTCGATTCCCCGTCAGTAAAATGGTTTTCGTGTTAAATGGTTTCCAAAAGTGTGTATTCGGTTCTGATTTAAGAATCAATTCACTATCTTCTATCTTCTAATATATAAAGATGAGTTGGACTATATATGTTTGTTTGTTTGTATGCACCTTATACAAATCCACACCGCTTATCGGATTAGCCTGAAATTTGGCACAGCTATGTGTTTGGACCATGGTAAGGTTTTAGTAATAGTTTTGAGCCCCTCCCACCTAAGAAAAGGGACCCTCCCATACAACTTTCGTTTTTTTCCCCACGATCCAAAAGTCATGGCACCCATTTTGCCAGCCGATTTTCGTTTCCTTTGGCGGGGTTGTTTTCACCATCACCATGGGCTGGGCATTAGAAACGACCATCCAAAGTTCACGTGTACTGGAAAGCAAATCAAAGCCTGCATGATGATTAAAAATTTGATAACAAAATTTTGGCGGGCTTTTTCATTTCTTCTACTGTTTGTAGCACAGGTTACAAGCACGTGGTTCTTGGATGAAAGAGCAAGTCTACTTTTGGGAGAAAAAAAAATACTTCTAATTGTCTGTTCGGAGTAAATTTATTAAAACAGTAGTGGTTTTCAATGTGGTCCCTGGGGGCGTTGAAGATCTACAGGAATATACAGCGTGTAAGGTGTGGATGCAATGATTAATCTTCGTAATGAATTGACTTCTTCAGCTGAATAACTATTTGGACTGTTTGCTGAAAACTTATGTTCCAGCTTTTAGGAACCAACCACTTTCATATTTATTTTGATTCCTTAGAGATAAAGAAAAATCAATTAAATTCAGAGTTTTAAGCTGAAGGCTGCAATTTCAACGCTTCCATAGTGGGGTAGGAATGTTAACAAGAGGCTTGACAATTAAACGTGCATTTTTTGGAAAAAGTTAAAACCAAATCCATCAAATGAAATGAATCTGGCATTTTAGGTTTGTACAATTAAATTTCATAGCCCAATTTATAACTTTCGAGTTATTGTTGATTATCAATGCGGTAAGTTCTACCATCCAATTATTAGAAAAATTAAACCGTTTAGTACTGCGAATTAAAAAATAAGATTTCTAACGATTTTTACATTGATCACTCATGATAATTTACGGAACAGTTGTGTCAAATAATAAAAAAAATTAAATATAACTTAAATAACATCTTTTCCATAACATTATAAAATGGGCGATTTTGGTTCCGAGATGATGTGTGTTTTGATAACTGCGAAAAACTTTTAGTGGAACTTTCAACATGTAAATAAACTAATCATAAAACAGTGTGAAATTAATCAGTGAAAAAAGCACATAAAATTTTAAGTTTTCAACAAAGTTTCAGCTTAAGTCTGTTTAGGAATTTCTAAGTAAATAAAAACTTGAATATATCTTTCTACAGGCAGATTATCTATCTCGAAATGTGGGATAATCTTCAATAGAGGTCGTTCGCATATGTTTACAAGCTTAAGATACTGGATTTTCATTAGATACAGCATAGGGAAAAGATAATAAAAAAAAAACATTGTTATCATTTTAAGATAAAATAAAATGAGGTTCAATAAATTCAAGCTTCCTAAAACATTTTGGTTTTAAATTTTTTTCGTGATAGGTTGAATAAGCATTAGAAAGAAATTATTCTAAATTTCTATTAGGAGCTTAGTTTTTGAATAATATAAAAAAACTTTGCCCAATCAGAACTAAAAAAACTAACGAAAGAAACAGCGATTATGTGATTAATCAAAAATTTGAATAAGGTCAAGCTATTTTTAAGTATTTTCGAACACGGATGCCATATTCATGGTAAAAGGTCTCTAATAAAATAAATAATAATAATTACGTGGCTAAATTAGGGCAAAATTTTAAATAAAGATGAATACAAAGCTTCCGAAATTTCCAGAATTCAAATGATTCATATTTATTGATATTTAAACTAGACCCGAGCAAGGCCGGGTAAAATCAACTAGCCTGTTAGTAATATATTGATAAGAATTGTAGTGCATTTCACAGTGCTCCCTATTGCCGCTGGGGGGCTTTGAAGGTCTACAAAAACATACAGTGAACTGAACAGTGAACAATGAATTGACTTTTTCAGCTGAACAACTATTTGGACTGAGTGTTGAAAAACTTATGAACCGATTTTCATAAATTCCAGTTTTTAGAGCCAACCATTTTCATATTTCGGGGATTTTTCATAGAAAAAGAAAAATTTATTAGATTCTGCCTTCAGCCTATCAAATTGCCTTCGAGGAATTCGAACGGGGGTTTAGAAAATCGATTACGAAATTGAATCTAAGGTTTTGAGTTTTATACAATTTGATTTCATGGGCCAATTTCAGACTTTTGAGTCATTTTTGGTCATCAATGTGAATTGACAGCATTGTTCACTTTTCACAACAATTAATGGGATGATTGTGTCCAATAATGGAAACATTTAAATATAACTCTAATTAAATCTATTTCATAACATTATAATGGTAACTTCGGTTCAGAGATAGTTTGTTTTCGATAACTTCAAAAAACTATAAGTGGCACTTTCAACATATAAGAACAAGTACTCATAAAGCAGTGTGATTTTAAAAAGTCCACATACAATTGAAACACGCAAACATGGTTCAACAAAATTCGAAAGTCTTTTTTGAAAATGTCTAAGAAAAAAAAACTTGAATATACCTTTGTACAGGAAGATCATCCAAATCGAAAAGTGGAATGATCTCCGAAAGAGATTTTTATTAAATGGGGGATGCGAAAGTTAAAAAAAAAACAGTTTTATCAGCTAAATATATCGGGTATATGCTATTCAAGCTTCCTTAGAAATGTTGGTTGAAAAAAAATGTTCGTTATGATAAGAAAATAGTTTTAAATTTCTTTAAACACAAACCTCATAACTATAAGTTTTTCAAAATTATGAACACGAAAAAAACAATAAATAACCTCTATCAAAACCTAAAAAATACTAACAAAACTTACAATGCTAACATGATCTAAAATTGGCAAAATTTCATATATCTAATAATGAATACAAAGCTTCCAAAATTTCGAAAAGTCCACTCATTTTGATTTATATTTTATGCGAACCCGAGCAAAGCCGGGTAAAATCAGCTAGTACCAATTAATTATATCCAATTGATTGGTTTTCGCGTGATGAGTAATGAGCAGAAAAACATTGCAAGAATGCCAAAGAAAGGCAAGATAAAAGGGATAAAATTTCGTCGGTCATTGAGGCGCTGCTTGCTATGATGTGTTTCTGAATGCAATCGGTAGAAAACCGCATACGTTCAGATTGCCTGGTGTATGAGATTAAAAACCCATAATCTACGGTAGGTTAAAGGCTCAAATTCTGATATCTAAAGTCTGCTTCATTTAATATTGGAACAAATTCTTTTGCTCATTGTGGCGCTCCTAGTGGACGGATTTGGAAACTTTTTTCACCCACGTGTCGGGAAATTCATTACCTTTCACCATGTATTTATGTCACCATAACACCAAACGTGAAACGATAGCATTTTGTAAACAACCGCCATGGAAGCCGAACGGAGAGATCAAATTGTGCACAGTTTTCTTGAAAATCCATTGTTGTCGGCATCGAAGCTAGCTAAACAGCTTAAAATGCCCAGAAATACCGTATGGCGTGTTATCAAGCAGTACAAGGAAACATTGACGACGGCTCGGAAGCCGCATTCGAAGCGTCGGAGTGGAACTGTCGACCGGAAACTGCGTGGGAAAGTCATCAAGGCCGTCAAGAGGAATCCCAATCTTTCAGACCGCGATTTGGCCAATAAGTTCCAGGCCGCTCACAGTACGGTGCGACGAATTCGTCTCCGGGAAGGAATAAGGTCATTCCGAACAGCCAAATCGGACGCTGAAGCAGAACAATGTGGCCAGAATCCGTGCTCGAAAGCTGTACGACCAAGTGCTGACCAAGTTCGACGGATGTATTCTGATGGACGATGAGACCTACGTGAAGGCGGACTTTGGGCAAATCCCAGGTCAAAAATTTTATTTGGCGACGGCTCGGGGGGATGTACCTGCAAAATTTAAGTTCGTGTTTGCGGATAAATTCGCCCGCAAGTACATGATTTGGCAGGGGATATGCAGTTGTGGACAGAAAATCAAAGTCTTTCTCACTGACAAGACAATGACATCAGAAGTCTACAAAAAAGAGAGCCTACAGAAACGGATTCTGCCGTTTATTCGTGCCCACGACCGTCCAGTAATGTTTTGGCCGGACCTCGCAAGCTGCCATTACAGCAAAACGGTTATGGAATGGTACGCAACGAACGGGGTCAGCGTAATACCGAAGGACCTCAACCCCCCAAACTGCCCCCAGTTCCGGCCGATAGAGAAATACTGGGCAATCACGAAGCGGAGGCTTAAGGCAAAGGGAAAACTTGTTAGGAACATGACTCAAATGAAGAACTGGTGGAATCAAATCGCCAAAACGGTGGACGAAAAGGGTGTGCGCCGCCTAATGTGCCGTCTTACGGGAAAAGTACGAGAATTTCTTCGAAACAGCAATGAATAATTTTTTTAATTTTTTTTTATGAAAGAGTAAAGAAAATGCTACATTTGTAAGAAAAACAAATTTTGAATTCGTTAATAAATGACTGAACTACACGCAATTGTTTGTGTTCCAATATTAAATGAAGCAGACTTTACCAATAGGTAAGATGTGTCATTGAAATCTATTAAAAATAAAAACCATTTTTTTTTATTTAACGTACAAGGGTCATTCTTTCTGAATATTTACGACAGATGGAATTTTATTCCATAATTTACCGTCATGTTAGGGTGTACTACTAAAGAACGCTAGGGTGTCTCTATGCAATCCTTATAAAATGTGTCTCGCTATGTTTTGGTGTTTATGTGGAAGATTTAAGAAATTTAAACTTTTTCATTGAAATTTTTTTTTTTTTAATTTTTTAGGTGTTTTCATTACAAAAAACTGATCCTTCAATATATTTAATTGAATTACCTCTCTGACGATACATTACATGAATAAATAGAAAAATAAGAAACTTTTACCAAATTGATGATTTTTTAACTTCCTAAGTATCCTTTCACAATGCGATTATCGATAACCTTGTTTATCTTGAGCTTGCCAGATAGCGCGGTTTCATCCGGGTTTGCCCGGATGTTCAATGCAAAATTTTGAAAAGTGTGGTCCGGCCCGGTTGCCCGGATCTTTCCCGGATTTTTTTTACTTTATTTTCCAAATCAAACAAAAAAAAACAAATTGTTTTGAACAAAAAAAATATTTTTTGCATCCGTAACGCAATTTTAAGAGCAAGTATTATAAAAAAAAATCATGAAAGTTTTATTTGGAGCCTAATATACGATTTGAAATCTGCTGATAAATGTTGATGAAACATTTTTTTGCTTGATTTTTGATGAGTAATGCCTGGGTTCTGAACAAGTTTGCCAGATATTGCCCCAATTTTTGGTCGACAATTTTAAAGTCAAATGCCCCGATTTTTTCCACTTGCAGATTTGACACCCGAAACTTCTGTCAAACCTCGTCCACGTATAAGTGAAGAGGGCTCCCATACGAAATCAACTTTAAATATGTTACATTTCGTACATTTTTCCAGTGATTTTTACAAAAAAAACCACATATAAGTTTTGGCATAACAGGATAAAGTGTAGGTTTTAATAAACTACCCCTCATATTTTTGAAGAGAATAATTTTTTCGAGCGCTTGGTTTTTTCTTATAAAGAAAGTTGGTAGATTTCGTATGGCAAAATTTGCAGACTTCAGCTAAATTTCCAGAACCACACCGCTGTCTAAACATGATGGTTTATCTACTGAACAACTGAGAGGCTTTGTCCTCTCCTGACCTGACCTAATGGATCATTGCTTGTATATATGTATCGTTTAGTGCTTCATCCAGCCCTTTTTCAGAATTTTGAAATCTAGTTTAACTACTGATTTTTAAGGGCGTAAAAATTTGGAAAGGAGGAAGGTTTTTATGCTGTTAATGTATGCATCAAATCCAATTAGCCGAGTTGGATCAGTGCAGGTTATATGATGGATCAAACGTGCGGAAAGGTGTCCACAAAAAGCGAACGCGCTTTAATTTGTCATGAACGTTTAAAATTCAATTCCGCACTATGAGCCGGGCGATAGGATATCCGACTGACTGCCGACAATATTTGCGCTGCATATGTACCTACAGTGTACACTCTCATTTGAGTGGTAAATCTTCCAACTATACCTAACCCTTGCCATTGACATTGAAAATGGTGTGTGAAATAGGCCACACCGAAGTTGGACTTCAATGGATCTAGCCTAAGTGCCAATGATGCCGGGGTTAGTACTAACGTTTGAACCCCTACTCACTTGTCGGTTGATCATCTACGATAGTTCGAGTAGAATAGTAGCAGGAAAAAAACGCCGGTACACCGGCCAATGGCTCTGTGGCAGCCATTGGCAGTTTTAATTACTCCCGAGGTAGAGGAATGAACGATAAACATAGGCAACTTGCAATCATAAGTACATACATAGTGAAGCCGTGAAAATAATTGATGGTTCCGAATGTAGCGTAAATGATGCAAATTTGGTATGCTAGATACGCCCAGTTGCAGTGTCATCTGTGCATTTAAAATCTCTTGGTGCAATCGAATTGATAAACTTTGAGTTTTAAACGCATTAGGTACACTTGATCTCATTGAGCTTTGATACATTGTATTCTTTTTTTTTCATTTCCTACGATTCAGAACGTTTCCGCAGTATTAAATCAATATTCAAAGTTAATTTTTTTTTCTAGAACGCCGCTGAAATGTCAATCCTTATTTCATTGCTACAATTTTAAAGAGACAGTCATTAATTTTAATAGACCCGATGACAATGTTAGTACGTAGATACACCCAAAATTCAGCCTCTGTGCCAATGGCGTGTAGTCAATTACATAGCATCATTGGTACAAGAAGATAACGCGATCGGTGCTGATTCGATTTGCTCCCACCGGCATTAATCTCCCAAGTTAACCGAATTGCGTATGTCTGAAAGAAACAAAATAAAAACGCTTTCACGTCCCTCCCTATCGCATCACAAGACGAAGAAGGATGGAAATAAATACCGGCCAACACCAGGCAGCCAGCGAACCGAGCACTGTGCGTGTGAATGTAGCAAAAGCAACAACAAAAACATCCTTCTAATTCAATCCCTTCAATCTACCGGCAAACAACCACGGCCGAGCTGTGCGTGTGTATGCAGTAAAAGCAACAACAAAAAAAAACATTCCTTCAATTCAATTCGCCGGCAAACAACCACGGGTAAGCTGTGCGTGTGTATGTAGCCAAAGCAACAAGAATATATTCCTTCAATTCACCGGCAAACAAGCACCGGCCAAGCTGCCCGGCTTTAGCAGCTGTGTATATGTAGCGTGTGTATGTAATAGCAGGCAATAAGCAAAGCACAGTTCTCATTCAATGGGTTTCCCGTTTCCTCCACTCCCGTTCCCTTTCCCGTTTCCATCGCAAGACAAATGAATACCTTGAAAGGAGGCCAAACGCCGGGAAGCCACTGTCGTGCGTTTCTTTTGTGATTGATCGGTGGCAGAATGCCTATGACAAATATCCCTCTTCCTGCATGAAGCTCAAATAGTACACTGGTTAAGTTGTCGGTCTGGCAAGACCATTTGGTTAGTAATATGAGTTCGATTCTCCCTACGGGCGCTGTGGTTTATACTTTTATTTTCTTGTTTCTGGGATGAATTATCCAATAGGAACGAAATCCCATAAAATGTTTTTCTTGTTTTGCTTGAATGTAGTGGTCATGCATCATTTTAGTTGGGAGCCGAGTCCTTATGCCAGTTACGGTTTTTCAAACATATCATCTTCGGCACAGTGCACATTTCAGCGCATTATCGGCACAGAGATGTGCTAAATAGGCATTGGATTTTTGCAACCTCTTCTATGGGTGTATAGATAGAATAGAAGGCGCTCAGTAATGCCACTCACCTTTCAATTCCTTTGAGCAATTTGCGATACTTCTTGGACATGAGTGCGCCACCTCCCCACGCAGCGTCCACGTGCATCCACAGGTTGTGTTTCTGGCACAGATCGGCGACTTCCTCCAGCGGGTCAAACGCACCAATCACCGTTGTTCCGGCAGTAGCAGATACCATGAATGGAAGCGCACCCTCCGACTTGGCCCGAAGAATTTCTGCCTCTGTATCAGACAACAACAATGAACAAGTAGAGCGTTACCCTTTACTTCCTACTAGTTATACAAAAAAGCACGAATTTAGTTTCGAGACAAGTTCTTACCGAGATGATCCATCTTCATCTTGCCGATCGAGTCCGTCCGGATCGGGTACACGTTGTCGGCACCGATGCCCATAAACGAGGCTAGTTTTTTCACGGAGTAGTGCGCGTCCTCAGATGTGAAAATAACCAACCGCGGAAGTGAATGTAAACCTTTTGTCTGCAGAACGGGGAAGATAGAAAAAAAAAACAGAAAATTACTCCCGTGTGGCAAAACTCAAAGACAACTTTAGATTCCTTGTTAATTATCGATACTCATGATAAGTCGTTGGCCGGACAGCAAAAAAAAAAAGTAAAAAAAAAACCACTGAAAACGTGCACTCAACTCAAGCAGGATTTTTTTTCCTCCTTCGTAATAACTCAAGTGACTTTGCAAAGCTGTAATTGTTCGCTTTTTGTTGCAGTTCATAAATATTTATTGGCAGTTTGGCGGTTGTAGGCTCTCGAACCTTGATCATCAATAATTCTATTCGTTCCGGTAAAGTGAAACTGGACGTCGAGGATATTTTCAGATTCCACGCAAATCTGGTTTCTGATCTGGTTTTAATTAAGTCATCACTTTTCAAGTGGGTGCTTTGTATTTCATCCTCCAGATAGCAGGTTGAAAAAATTTAATTTCAATCATGAGGATAGGCTATCGATTACCGAGTAATGAATATGTATAGCAATAAATGTGGCCGCAGGATACTTCCCACGTGACTTTGTTCCTTATTTAGTTGTAATTTGAACGCCAAAAGCGTTTTTTTAATCCTTCTTCGCTCTTGAGTATCAATATGACACTATTGGAAGTTCGGAGGCTTGTAACTATATTCGGGTGCATCCAAATGAAAAAAATTCTTCGGGGACCCTCAATGAATTCTTGACATCTTTAATATTACTTTTTTATGGACGCACCCTGAAAGCTAAAAAAGCTTCCCTAATCAGACCTCGAGT
Source organism: Uranotaenia lowii (assembly GCF_029784155.1). Classification (NCBI taxonomy): domain Eukaryota; kingdom Metazoa; phylum Arthropoda; class Insecta; order Diptera; family Culicidae; genus Uranotaenia; species Uranotaenia lowii. The sequence continues at coordinate 192,628,321 of NC_073692.1, read as the reverse complement.
GTCAATTTGACACCCGCTATGTCTCTTTTGTTTCTCAACCGAGTTTTGCAAAATTTATAGTTCTGGAATCATATCCTTAACCTGAACTATAGTTTATAACTGACAGGCTCACGTACTCCTAACAATAAACAGTAAACATTAATGTATCTAAAATATATTTCTCATACAATATTCACCTAAAACACTTCAGTTTTCCGTTATTCAAAGTCTAAACAAAATCCGAAAAAACATGCTTTAGAAAAAAGACTGTAGATCAGCTATGGAGTGCTCGAAAAAATTTCACTTAGTGTCCAAAAAAGCTGAAGTTAGAAGCTAAACGTTGCATACAAGTAGGTATATATTTTTTGGGAATTTTTGAGGATCATGACCACAATAAATGTGAAAAAGTGGTGTAAAACCGTACTTTTCAATCAATGAATCTTCAATTTTTTTAAGTCACACCAGATAAATTAAAAAAAAGAAATTTGAAAGTTGACTTAATTGGGCACATTTTTGCATTTTTATATACCCCTTATTCTGCGCCGCGCGTGAGATGACGATAGTCGAATCACCCTAGTCACCCGATTCCAGTAGTCACTCTAGGTGATAAACGTCTTTTAGAATGAACTTTTTGAGTTTTTATCCTAATCTAGTAGTCAGCTGGGCATGAACCTCTGTCACATCGGCTTCGGGAATAAGGTGACAAGACTCACGTGACTCCGACTCGACTCGACATTCGTCACCTCACGCGCGGCGCAGATTAAGGGGGTTTGTCAAAATACGAAACACAGAATTTTTGACGAATTTTCAAAAGTAGCTGTTTTTCGAACTTTTTAACAATTGGCTATTTCTCAGATTTACTTGCATTTAAATTCAAATTTGCACTGGATTTTGAGTATATTAACTCAAGATTTCCGCAAAAAAATATATTGACCAGAAAGCCAATTTCATACCAATTCTAGTGGTGTAATTAGATAAACGCTGCGATACATTGCAAAAATATAATAAATATGAAACTAAAAAAATCCAGAAAATTTATGGTTTATTATTTTTTGGCTGTTTTCGCTCACCCGGCGATATCGAAATTAGAAAAAGTTAGGCAGGTTCACCGTTTTTGGCGCAGATAAAAAGGAGTGTAGGCAGCGTTCAACACCAAAATATTCAACTGGTACGAACCACTTAATGATTCGGTCGTTTTTTCCGCCCAGTCCCACCCACTTTTGTAAACGAACAAGCAGCTACTAACGGTAGTTTGCGCTAACTTATTTAGAAAGTATTTCACATTTTTATTTTTCATATTTTTGTAACGTATCGCAGCACTTATGTAATGACACCACTAGAATCGGTATGTAATTGGCTTTCTGTTGAATATAACTTTGTAGCGGGAATATTGAGAATATACTCAAAATCTAGTGTAAAGTTGAATTTAAGTGCAAATCAATCTGAGAAATTGCTATTTGACAAAAAGTTCGAAAAACAGCTACCTTTAAAAATTTGTCAAAAATTCTGTGTTTCGTATTTTGAAAATCTAAAAATGTAAAAACGTGCCAAATTACGTCAGCTTTTCAATTCTCTTTTCAAAAATTATCTGGTTTGACTTAAACAGTTTTGACAGATCACTGAATTAAAAGTACGGTTTTACACCACTTTTTACACTTTTATGGTCATGATCTTGAGAAATTTACAAAAAAATAAAAATATCCTAATCTACACCCAAAATTCAGCCTCTGTGCCAATGGCGTGTAGTCAATTACATAGCATCATTGGTACAAGAAGATAACGCGATCGGTGCTGATTCGATTTGCTCCCACCGGCATTAATCTCCCAAGTTAACCGAATTGCGTATGTCTGAAAGAAACAAAATAAAAACGCTTTCACGTCCCTCCCTATCGCATCACAAGACGAAGAAGGATGGAAATAAATACCGGCCAACACCAGGCAGCCAGCGAACCGAGCACTGTGCGTGTGAAAATAGCAAAAGCAACAACAAAAACATCCTTCTAATTCAATCCCTTCAATCTACCGGCAAACAACCACGGCCGAGCTGTGCGTGTGTATGCAGTAAAAGCAACAACAAAAAAAACATTCCTTCAATTCAATTCGCCGGCAAACAACCACGGCTAAGCTGTGCGTGTGTATGTAGCAAAAGCAACAAGAATATATTCCTTCAATTCACCGGCAAACAAGCACCGGCCAAGCTGCCCGGCTTTAGCAGCTGTGTATATGTAGCGTGTGTATGTAATAGCAGGCAGTAAGCAAAGCACAGTTCTCATTCAATGGGTTTCCCGTTCCTCCTTTCCCGTTCCCTTTCCCGTTTCCATCGCAAGACAAATGAATACCTTGAAAGGAGGCCAAACGCCGTGAAGCCACTGTCGTGCGTTTCTTTTGTGATTGATCGGTGGCAGAATGCCTATGACAAATATCCCTCTTCCTGCATGAAGCTCAAATAGTACACTGGTTAAGATGTCGGTCTGGCAAGACCATTAGGTTAGTGAATTGAGTTCGATTCTCCCTTCGGGCGCCTGTGGTTTTTATTTTTATTTTCTTGTTTCTGGGATGAATTATCCAATAGGAACGAAATCCCATAAAATGTTTTTCTTGTTTTGCTTGAATGTAGTGGTCATGCATCATTTTAGTTGGGAGCCGAGTCCTTATGCCAGTTACGGTTTTTCGAACATATCATCTTCGGCACAGTGCACATTTCAGCGCATTATCGGCACAGAGATGTGCTAAAAAGGCATTGGATTTTTGCAACCTCTTCTATGGGTGTATGTGCAACGTATAGTTTCAACTTCAGCTTTATTGGACACTAAGTGAAATTTTTTGAGCATTCATAGCTGATCTACAGTATTTTTTTCCAAAGCATGTTTACGAGGTTTCCAAAACTATAAGTTTTGTAACAATCAATTGGGAAACAAGAGAGATATATTGGTTTTAGTCAGGAGTGTCAAATTGACACTCCGGGGACTGTAACGGCCAAAAACTCAGGGACGGATGAGG